>NW_009704306.1:0-89264 GCF_000703405.1 Apaloderma vittatum
CGGGTAGCTGGAAGGGCCAAGGGCCGGGCTCTCGAGAATCGCGACCCGTGTAAAACCGCCCCTCTCAGACTTAAGAATGAGATTCCAGCTTCCCACGACCCATAGCCGTGTCACGGGTGGACGCGTGGGGTTTTGAAAGTGAAACCGGTGGCGTTGTGTGTCTCACTGTTGCTGTTGACTTTCTCTGCTTAGTTTATCAAGCTGCTGTGAAATGGATTCATAACGCCAGCAATAAAAGTTCAAATTGTCGGCGGGCATTTTTAGGAATTGTTACTTCCAGTTGAAGACTGAGTTTCTGCGTTCACTCGAATTGCATCCGGGCTGCAGCGAAGCTGCCTCCTGAAATTTTGGGGGAGTTCGAGGATGGGGGGGTTGGTATGGAATGTTTTTGTCAGAAGAAGTAACTGTAAAATGTGTTTCTGTTTCCTTAAGGCAACGTTGCTACAATTAAACTCGAGGGAATTTGTTAGGCGATGACCATATCGCCGATGTGAATGAAAATCGCTTTAAAAAGGGGGGCGGGGGAGGAGGGAGTGAGGGAAGGGCCGGGAGTCGCTGGAATTGTTGGTTTCGGTCGTGGTTCAGAGAAAGCCCAGCCAAAGGGTTAACCAGAGGGGCTGGGGGAGTACAGACACCTGGGACCTAACACCCAATTGGCAGTCTTTTGTAGGATATAATTTGCCTAAAATTGTGCACTGAGCACAAGCTTTTGTTTTCTAATTGATTTACGGTTTGAGCCATTTTTACCTCGTCCCCTACTGTCCTGCACACGGTGCCAGCAAGTACATTACAGCGAGAAATGATAAATTACCGTGCACTTGTGATGCTAATGCATCAAGAGTAAAAAACTGCGTACTACGTGGAGCTTCGTGCATTAAGAGTGTCGCAAAGACAGTTATGCAAAAAATCATTTGTATTATCTGAAATAACCGCTTGATCGTTTGCTTCAATTCGTCTCTGAGACCTAATTGAACCCAGAGATTAAAATTTATGTTATTATGTCTTTCCATTTGTGAGTTGGAGGAACGTTCTGAAGAAAGTGAGTGTGGACTTAAAACTACCTGTATTGCTGAAACTCTTAGTAAGTTGATTGATCACAAAAGTAACAAGTATTACAGCTTCTTAAAGCCTTTTTAAAATCGAAATGTTCTTCTGGTTAATGACAACTACAGCAGGCATTCTCAAATGGCATTGCTCTGCTTTTAGATGGGAGCATGTGTAGATAGGTTAATGTAGATGCTGTCTAAATGGTATTTGTCACCAAACCTGCTTAAATATTTTAATCTATTTTGTTTCAAAGATGTAGTGCAACTTTTACTGAATAGCCGCTTTACACAAGTATTGAGGAAGAATTGAAAATCCTGTATAATTTTTCTGTCATGTTTAACACCTTAATGATATCCCAGAGAAGAGGAAAATGTGGAAGCTGAAGAAACCTAATGTATATTTACTGTCTGATTGCTTTCCCTCACCCTGCATCAAGGGCTGGATTTTGTTTTACCTTCCCATACTTGGTCCACCTTAAATTTTTTATTTTTGTATGATGTCTGTGGGTTCCAGACTTGAAATATGAAGAAGCAGATTTATGGCGGCTGCTGGGCACAACAAATTAAGTTGACAGTGATGTATGAGAGCATAATAGCATGATGATCCCTCTGTAGCGCGGCTGGACGCCTCCTGCTTCATTTGGCTCTTGTTAGGATCTGTTAGGCAGCTAAATAATGAAATTCTGCTGACTGATTTCTGATTTCTCTTTTCTTTCTCTTTTCACCTTTTTCTGAAACTTACATTTCCCAGACTCATCCTAATGCCAGCAAACTGCCCTTAAAGGATTCTTTCACTTATGATGACTACAGGTTGGTCTGTCTTTTAATTACTTTTTTCTTTTTTTTTTTTTTTCTTAATAGATATTGAACTGTGGGGCCCTGAAAATACTTCACTGGTGGGAAAGCTATCTTGTTATTGAAATTTTAAATCTAGGATTTGATACTAATATGCTTTCTTAATGAAGAAGAAAGTAAAATAAATATGCAAATTTTAATTGTTATGAAGGAATAGTAATGAGCAGTTAATTTAGCCAACTAGCGTGTAGTCTGAGATTAGTAAGGTAGTTCATTGTTTCTTAAAATAATTCAGTTGATGTTGCAGGACGCTCGGGTTTTGAGTTTGGGATTTTTTAAAAAACTTCTTTTATTAAAAAAGACTTTACCAGCATATAGTAGTAAAAACTAGTATTTGCAGCTTTTATCAACAATTTATCCACAATTTTAACTTTTCAGAAATTAACTAGACTTCAATTTGATGATATCTTTCAAAGCAGTCTGTAGTCCTTCTGAAAAAATAGTTCTGAAAAATCTTAATTCTTAATTTTAAATAGTTGATAGTAATGGAGTCTGTGGGAGTTAAAATTAGTTTGGTTTTTCTCCTCAAAAAACCCACAGCAAATACATATATTAAAGCTAGAGCACAGTAAGACTAAGATAATTTTTTTTTTCCCCTCTGGCATTTAATATTATTTTTTGTCTGAAATAAAGTAGCAGCAAAATTTCAGAAAACAATGAAATGTTAAGCTTTTCTGAAGATTCCTATGTTTGAATAGGTAGCTGGCATATTTTGTTTGCTTAACCTGACTTTGAAGGGTTTTGAATGATGTCTGTGTGCTAAACTTTATTCTACTTCCTTCCTTCTTTTTCCCTGGAAATCTGTTGGGAGTATTTGGGCTTTTCCAGGAGCAAGGGGAGCAATGTGCCCTGGCTCTTACAAGAGTCTGCACATAGATGAGAGCTACTTGGAAGCCCACGAGGGAGTAGCTGACCCCCGGTCTGGGCTGTGTAGTGAGAGGAGGGGATGTGTGTGTGGGGAAGGGTTGGGGAAGCAGAAGGTAACGTGAGGGTGAGTCCTGGCTGAGGGAAGTGGAAGATGTGGAGGTTCTGTTGTAGAGAGAGCAGAAGAGGGGTGGGATTGCAATCCTGATTTTTGGAATTGGTCTGTGTGTCTTGGAAACCTGGGAGGTGTTGCTTCTCCTGCAAGTGGTGTTGCTTTCTACTGTTACTGTAGCCAGTGTGATCTTTAAATTTGGAAACTTTCAGCCTAAATGATTGCTTCAGGTTGAACTACAGCCAATCATATATTGATGTTTTGAACATTTGCCATCTAATGTTTTTAATTTTTGTAGATGGGCGGTTTCTTCTGTCATGACACGGCAGAACCAGATTCCAACAGAAGACGGTTCCAGAGTTACATTGGCTCTAATACCTTTATGGGACATGTGTAATCATACTAATGGACTGGTAAGGATTTCTTAAGTGTTGCTGAAAGGCTTTAGGGCTTAAGTATTAAGCCTTTCACTGCTGAAGAGCAGTTTAATAACACTTTTAATTATGCTTCTTAACACAGGTATTTTATCTTCCCAAGTGACCCTAAAAACTAATATCCGAAAGAAAGATTTGTCAGTTTCTTAAATGTCTTACAATAGCTTTTCAGGGAAAACTTTCTTCACCTGGAGAAAACTTGAGAAGTGATTGCATACTTGCATCAAGTTATGTCTCATACAGACATAGTGTACCTTTGAAGGTTTGCAGTTACATGATACCTTTTTTTTCCAGCCAAGTTTGAATATTCTTCTGACATGGAGTTTTGTTTCTGACAGGCTGAAAGAGACACACAATACTGAACAGATTCATTCTGAGAATAGGAAGGCAGACAGTGATGGAGGTTGCCTCTTGTAGCTACCACTGGGGAAAGTGGTTAGAAATTTGCAACTAAGAAATACTGCCGGCTCTCCTAACCATGCCCAAAGAGCCTTGTTATGGAGACAGCAACAAGAAGAACAAAGCTTAATTCAACAAAAACAGTACATCTGTTACTACATCAAAGAAACAAAATGCAAAAATACTACTTTAGGGCATATTAAACATTTAAAAGGTGACATATGTATATAGAAAGTCAGACGTGCTGACATTTTGGCTTACGTGAGCTAGTTCAGAGGATGAGGTCTTGATTTCATTAACAGGCTGGTTAACGTTGAAGGGAGGAAATGGAAACCCATAAGAGGAGGATTTATCAATGTTATTTAACCAGTCTTATGTACACTTCAAAATTTATATCCTCTAATTGTGTTTCCAGTAGATAGTATTATTTATTGTAAGTGGTGAATATGACCGTACTATTCAAGTAATCTGGTTCTTTTGGGGAAGAATTGACCTGAGCATTAGGACAGCAGCATGCGTTTATATTGTTGGAATAAGAAAAGCCTGATTTAAATGAACAAATTGTAAACCAAGTTGCTTTTACCTAATTTACCTTTTAGCTAATTTATTGTTATTCTAACTATACCTAATACAGCATAGGTTTGGCTACAAAGTTACAAATGTTCGGGGGGGCAAGGGGGTATTTATTTGTGTTTTTCCCTATTAAAAGATGGTTACATATTGTTCTTTAACAGTGATTTTTGCCTTTTACTACTTGTTATGCAATCTTACAACTTTGATTTAGCAATAAAGCTTATATAAGACTCTCTAATATAAAGAAAATTGCTTAAAATTCAGAAATGTGTATTTTTATATTATAAGTCTTAGCTGCAAGCGTCAGTACTTCCTGTACCCTTTTTCTGCTGGGCATCTCTTTCAGATGCATTTGCAGAGACTTGTCTGTATTCATGAGACAACTCTTAATGAATACATTCAAAGTTTGGATTAGAGGAAAGAGGAAGAGAATTAAGGTTCTGGGAGGGAAAAAATTAAGTAGCTTATATTAAAAGAGCAGCTAGTTATGTTGTTTTAATTATTCAAACTTCTATTTAAATTGATAAAGTAATTTTTATTTTTATTGTGCTCTTTAACAATGAGTTTGATATGGAACCAGCCTCTGGAGCCAAACCTGCTAATGCAGTTGTATATCAAGGTTAGAAGCATTTTTTATGCTGAAGTGTATCCTAAAGGGTGAGGGGAGGGCGTGCTGAGCTTAAATATTTTGTATGTATATCCAGGTTTCACTCATTTGTTTCGTATCTCTACAGAAAATTGTTTAAATGGTTTTAGATTTAGGAGGGACAGACAACTGTAATATTGATAATGGGCTATGAAAAGCTACTAAAGCTATTTTTGTTGTGCATTAGTTTCCTTGTAGTATTAGAAATGGGAAAACTGTTGCAATAACTGTACGTTACTAAGATAACTGTAAGCTGTCTGTAACGTAGTTTGTATTTTTGTAAAATGAGATGAGGATGGGTTCTGCTCTAATCATAGCAGATCCCTTGAAAATACATGAAGGGAATTGTTTTTCATTGCAGAAAAGTAAGAAACAAAAGATGGCGTTGTACACACCCCTTGCTAGTCTATTCCAAGCGTAGTGCTGAAATATCTCGAGTCAGTCAGCTCCTACACACCCTTGTTCTTGCTTTATTCCACAGGGCCCCTTTCCATGAGCTAGATTATAAAATGCTCTTTGGGTTTTCACTGGAGCTAGGTCCATCCAGCTTTTTCTTGCTTCTGACACTATTAATTAGATCAACCTGCCTCTAAGAACGATATCAAAATGGTTGTCTTCATGCATTTCTCATTGTTATTCTTTAGTGGGATTGTATTTTGACAGTCAGAGGTTGATCACCAGTTCTGACAGAGATTTGAATAAGCTACGTTCTGCCTGTTGGGCTGGGTCCATCCTTAATCACTGACCAAGCAGATTATTGCATGCGTTGTACACAACTTGAAATTCATGTATCGATCTGCTTCAGAAATAAAACTGAAGGGATGCAATTTGTCAGCTATCATGTGGGAAGAGAATTAAACACCCTGTTAATTCTCTTACATGACTACTATTAAAAGAAAGAGGAAATAAGAGTCTAGCACTCCATTATGTTTTATAGAAAAGCTTTTCAGAAGTGCTACTGTGTTGTGTCTTCTTATATAAAAAAATGGCAAAAATAAAAACCAGTCTGAAAAATGAGCAGTACTCTAGTGAAGCATGCTTAAACTGACAGAATCCTTCTCTTAACATACTGGAATTTCCCCAGTCCTTGAAAGCCTCCTGTAACACAGGTGTTTGAAGAAACTGGAATGGACTTTTCACATACAGAAGTATTTCATTGAGTTTACACACTAAGAAGGCTTCAGGACAGGTCAAGTGCTGTTAAGAGTTCCCTTTGAAGTTACAGTTTTTCAGAAGGTGACTGTATTTGTGGGAAGGTAAATCCCCCAGCACTTTTAACCTGCAATTCAAAGTTAGATATTCTTCTGAATGAGAGACCTTTCTTAAAAATTGTTTGGTCCAGCATAATGAATGTAGAGGAATTTCTGCATTCAGGTGGTACAGTCTGTGTTTTGCAGCGGGCCGTATTGTATGACCGTCGTGTTCTCTTCTGCTCTCCACACACCGCAGACCTGTGCGGTAGTGCCACCTGCGTGCAGAGCGGCTCTGTGAGCCTCTGCGGGGCTGGGCTGCCCGGGCTCGGGGCTGCCGGTTTGGATTTGCTGCGTTGGAGACAAATTCCCCGTGCTCTCTTTGAAAGCGCTTGTTTTGGCTGACAAACGCACACTTGATGATGCAAGCAGCATAAAACTACTAATGTGTAACTGTCAGCCAAGCTTTCAAAATAATCTGTGGAGTTCTGTCTTTGGACAAACTGCATCCAAGGTGGGAGTCAATCGGGGTGTACCACTGGGTATCATATGTCAGGCAGCTTACAAAAAATTATGCTTTCATTTACAAAGGCTGAGAGAGAATCTTTGTCATCTGCTAGATTTTTCTCCTGGCCTAGAACATATTTTTCCATAAGTTAGCTCTGTCAGTACTGAATTCGGAATACCTACCATGTAAGTTGCTTCCTGATTGTTCAGCAGCTCATGTTCCATCCTGTGGCTGCATCTATGTCAGCATCTTTGGTAATACTAACCAAGAACATGGTGATTGTCGCTTTAAAAAAAGTACTATGTTTTTAGGATAGCTTTATTTGTTAGTGTGACCCCTTTACAGTTTTGTTATTTTTTTTCAGAGAAGTACAGGTTAAGAGAGTTTATCCTCTTCCATTGCCTGCTACCATCAAAAAATCCTTTTAGCATTTTAAGAGTATTGCTTAACTTTTGGATAAATGGATTATTTGCAAGTAAATTATAATTCTCTGAAGATTGTATCCCCTAAAGATCCACAGTTATCTAATCCTTTTTCATTGAGACATCAAAAATGTGCTGGCAACTGAAGGATAAAGCACAGCATATAGAACTGTCAGTGCCTTGCTCCCTTGGGCCTCATGGGAGTGACTAAAACTCTAGAACTTTATAACACGCTGCTGGCTTTAGCCCAGGACTGTCTGTGGAGGATACTTTCCTCAGAGCCTTCTGTTCACTTCAGGTAAGTTAGTTCCTCTATTAGATTTCATTAATGCAGTGATTTTTTTATTTTTTTTTTTTTAAAAAGAAGAGATTGCTCAGAAGTTGTAAAACAATCACTACCAGCTATATTGTATTGTGCAGAGAAAGTAATAGATGTAATTGCTATTGTTAATATCAGTTTCCAAGAGGACAATGTTTTGTCAGTGATGGGAGAGCTAAATATAAAATGCTAAAGGTGCTTTTGTTACTCTTTCCTTGGATAGATCACTACAGGCTACAATTTAGAAGATGACCGGTGTGAATGTGTAGCGCTTCAAGATTTCAAGGCTGGAGAACAGGTAGTGTGAACAGTTATCTTTAAAATTGTTCGTTAATAAAGTTTTGTGGATGCTTGGTAACTCCCTACAAAATAGCAGAGTGGTTTAAGCTCAGCAGAATAAAACCCACTTATTTCGTGTGAAAATGCTACCAAACTAAGTGCACATTTTTCAGAATAAAGTATTTTCTGACACTTGGTAGACCCCAACTTTAGGAGAGTTTTGATTCCTCATGTTTTAGAGAACTAGGTGAAATATTTAATCTCTGGTAAATGCACATACATAGACACTGAGTTTACTGTTCTGGATGAGATTTATAAAAGGTCATGTGCAAAGGGCCAAAGATGAATATATTTTAGGTTTGGCGTGTCACTTTGGCTGCAGTAGCAGGTTGTAGAGTCTTTCTTAAAATGTTGTCAGTTTATATTTCTTGTTAGTTTTTGTTTAACACGAGGTTAAGTACAGTATAGTTGCCAGTCATTTTGCCCGTGTTGTCATTCCTATCCTTAGTGAAAATGAGAAAGGACCTAAAAACATACTCCCTCCCTTTCACACGGACACACACATGGACACACACACATGTCCATATACCTTCATCCTGAAGCAGAAAGTACCAAGGGATAGTCTTGCAAAGAAGCATGAAACAGTTCAAGCTGCAATATTTTGTTCAAAACTGCTGAGAAAACAAAATGAGTGTTAAAACTAGTGGTGCACTGAAGTCAGTGGTTCCAGGAGTGTTCCCTCTGCTAGGAGGGATCCTGTGCTGTCTCAGCAGCCAGCCTAAGCCCTCAAGTGCAGTGGCACTCTCTGTTTTTCCTACTGCTTGTGCAACTGCAGTCAGCGTGGTCAGAAAAAGACTGCCTGTGAAGCATCCTGAAATGTTTTGTAACTTAGTCTCCAAGTTATTACCTTTAGCGTATTATTTTGCCAGCCTTACCTTTTGCAGTATTTTCATTTTAATTTTTCTTACATATTAGTACCTTAACAAAGATGTACCTGCAAAAATTAAGTATGTCTTTCCAGAGGTATATTTGTCCTCATTGCTATGCTGGGGTTTATAGTGATTGCATGCTTTTTGTGTTGCTCTTAGAATTTGTTATGGTAGTCAAATATTTTGCTGTTTTTTTCCAGTACTGGTATGATGAGTTAAAAGGGGTCCACAGTTTTTCCAGAAGTGATCCAATTTATGATTTTCCACAGCTGGCAATGGTTGTGTCATATAGCTGTTCTTACTGCTCTCTGCATTTCAATTATAGTGTTTTCCTCTACTTCAGTTTTATTTTAGTGGTTTCATTTTGTCTGCTGTTTATCACAGGATCACAGTTTCATTTTTTTAAAAAAAATTCTGTGCAAACTTTAACTGTTATCAACATCATTAAAGCATTTTAAGTATATAATGCTTCAGTCTTTTGATATAGTGTGCAGATGTTATTTCTTACAGTTTCATCAGAAAGAGTAGCTTTTACTGTGAAAAAAACGTGAGGCAGCAGAAGGCCACAGAATCTATCAAACACTGGCTTTGAATAAAGCAACTTTCTCATTTTGTTTAATTGGTTCTTTTTGTAAAACAATCTTAGAGTGCAAGAGCATAACATATAACGTATATGTGATATCTGACTTTTAGTTCAATATGAGATACAGTTTTAAAACTTGGGAGGGTTAGCAACTCCCTCCTTAACCACTGCCTTAACATACCTAGGCAGGTCACTTGTTCATTATACGAGTGTGTTACAGTGTATTTACTGTCATTTACCATCATGCTTAAGCATTTAGTGCTTAGGATAAATACTTTTAATCTAAAACTGAAAACAAAATAAATGGCATCATTACTATTGCTGAGCCCTTATGAGAACACTCTGCCACTCTGTCAGCCAGAGAAGTGGAAGCTCACAGGTATCCAGAGCATTTCTGTCCCTAAGGTTAAGAAGGGAGTTCTGTTACTGTTGAAACTTTTCTTTCTGATTGACAATTCTGTTATCGAACAAAAGGGGAAGATATCCTCTTGATGAGGGAGAAGACAGTTAGTACTCTGACCTCTTGTCCCATGTACCTCACATAGCCTAGCCTTGAATTAAACACTTTTTGCAGTGTATGTTTAGGAGCTTTTTTTAATGTGCACCTATATGCTTTATCTAAAGGGTTCAGAGTATAGCATGAAAATAAATACTGGCTGAACACAGATCAGATGTCTCTGTATGATATACTTTGGTATAGCCATGCCTTAAGGTAACATTAAAACAAAATCAAAGTTTATCCATCAGCATCATAAGTTACTCTTCTGAGTGGGCTTATTGGGGAAGGGGGGGATAATTACACCAGGAACACCATTTGTTTTAATGGACCTTCTTTGTCTCAGATTTTTTAGCCTTTAAAAGGCATAGGATCTTTGAAAGCTTCTTTCTGTATACTGGTATTTTATGATAGCGTGAGAAAACAAAGCGTTTTTGTTTTATTTTCAAGTGTAGAATAAGAACCTCTTCTCTCAGTTATGCTGGTATGTTTAGATCTGCTTTTAAAGTATATTGCCGTACTACATAGAGCATTTGAATCGATACCAGAAAACAAAGTGTGTTTCTTTATGTAACCAAATATACCTTGTACTCAAAATAGTAAAATTCTTTCAGGAAATAACTTTCAAATTATGTCAGTTTTGTGAGCTGATCTTAAGCTTTTTTTCCTGTCCCTTCGCTTCTCTTTTCATCCTTCTAGATTTACATTTTTTATGGCACTCGGTCAAACGCTGAATTTGTGATCCACAGTGGTTTTTTCTTTGATAATAATTCACATGACAGAGTGAAAATAAAGCTTGGCGTGAGTAAAAGTGACAGGCTGTATGCTATGAAGGCAGAGGTCTTAGCTCGTGCTGGTATCCCAACGTAAGTAAAACACAATGCCATGGGGTTTTTTAAAACATTTCCAAAGTATTAGAGTGTCCAGTAGAGCATATACAAAGCTGCTCTTTGATAACTTTTGTAGGTGCAATATTTCTCCTGTTTGTATAGCAAATTAAAATTATTGTAATAATATTTACAGAAGTTCTCTTAGCTATATTATCATCTACTTTGGACCATATATAAGGAAAAACACCTTTGCTTTAATAACCATTTCAACAAGAACAGAGCAAGGATTAATTTGAAGCAATCTGTGGTTTTTCTTTCTTTCCTATCCCTTGCAGACATAAGACAGTGCTCAGTATGTGAACCACAGCATTTTCCTTTAGTCTTTTCAGTCCAGAGGGTGCTGTTAGGAGTAGCAGACGTGAAACATTGCATTTTCATGAATTTATTATGAAAGCCGTATAAAAATAATTGTAAGTGTAAAATTGTAGAGATAATTGTTCTTTTCAGATACAAGTTAGGGAAGCTTTTATTTAGCTTGAACTAATATTACTTTTTTTTTTCAAGGTTACTTTCGTAGCAGTGCATTTGTTGTATACTTTAAGGTCTTTTATGTTGAAATAAGTTCAAAGGTATGACAATACAACTTGCTTTTACCGTTGTTGCTTGGTTATTTCTTTTATTAGTTCCAGTGTTTTTGCCCTGCACTCCACTGAGCCTCCAATCTCTGCCCAGCTTCTCGCTTTCCTTCGAGTGTTTTGTATGAGTGAAGGTAAGATGCTTTATAAGATAACCTAATTTACACTTGTTTGGGGGGGTTTTGTTAGTTTTCTTAAAATCAGGAATGTGATAGTCATTATATAAAGTATTAAGCTGAAAGATTGGAAAAGTTGAGGAGTTGAGGTCAAAAATGGACCTATAAGCTAGTGAGAAACGCAGTCTTTGGCCGTGTTGTCTGAGGGAATATTTTAGCATCACGGGCCTTTCTGGAACTTCTAAAGCATGAGATGATGCAATTATTTTATTTTTTTTTTATCTCCCAGGCTTTTGTGAATGCATGAGCTTTGCTTTGGAGCTTGTTCTTTAGTTCTTAGGTTTAAAAGCAGTTCACAAAATAAGATCATGTAAGGGCTAGAGGTTTACGTGCTTTATGGTTAAAATCGTAGCGTATTAGCCTTCACTGCTAGAATCATTTAGGTGTGGGATTGGAATATATTGTGCTGTAAGAGAAGTATGGAAGAGACATTTCAAAGTTGAATGTTTTCAGTATTTTGGTAATTCATAATCTAAAACTACCTATTTATAAACTGTAGCATTTCTCACGCTAAGGGTTTGGGTTTTTTTGTTGGGAAATATGTGTAAAATTAGATGTTCACCTACTTTGTGTATGTGAAACTTCTGGTTAAATGTTTAATAGCTGATTGCTAGTTAGATGCCATATGATTGTGCTCAGATTTTTCATATGTTTTAAAAACCGTATAGGAAGACTTCTTATTGAAACAGTACCTGCAAGTGTTTTGTGAATTTTCTGATAGCTGCTTTGCAGAAGTGAAATTTAGTAATTAAAAGATAAATGGAACTTGTGTAATGTCAAGGAGCTGATTAAATGTTTTCTGCTCTGTGTGAGATTTGTTTGATGGATGTCTTTTCTGACCAACTGTAGGGAGTCTTTGCTACTGAAAAAGATTACCAAAACAATAAGAAAAATAATTCCATTGATATCTGCGCACTCTCTGGCCAGTTCATTTTATTATCAAAAAGTTCACTGAACTCTTTAAAAAATTACTCTCTTCAGTTAAGTATTGTACAAAACATTCCATCTTGCTGTCATGGAGTTACATTGTGTGAGAGATGCTAAGATATATAAAGCCTCTGTATTTCCAAGTGGAGCAGAAGGTCCATTTTCTGTGAACCTCAAGAATTCCAGTTGCCTTTTTGAGGAGAATCCTAGAAATAGCCTCCATATCTGATGATTCTTACCTGAGGAGAGGATGTGTTTTGGGCTTTTTTTTTTATTGTAGTGGCTCAAAGCTATACTATTAAAATAAATCTTTCTGCAGTTTACCAGCTAACAGAGAGAATGATGAGATTGTTTTTTAACAGATTGGTTTTATAATTATTGCAGAAGAGCTGAAGGAACACTTGATAGGTGAGCATGCCATTGACAAAATCTTCACTCTGGGGAACTCTGAGTTTCCAGTTAGCTGGGACAACGAAGTTAAGCTTTGGACATTCCTCGAAGCCAGAGCTTCCCTTCTTTTGAAAACCTATAAAACAACTGTGGAGGTAAATTTATCATTACATGTAATTTAAATGTCTGAAATGTTCTGTTGTGATTGTAGGAAAAGATATTTTGTCCCCTATCTCGTCTTTGCAAACTTTAATCTCCATGTTAGTACATAATTCATTCTGTACTTTTTAAAGCATAGAACCAGATTTGCATTATCTAAAGAAAATCAAATAAGATTGCAAAAAGAAAATTTTGTTAATGTAATTTTGTTAATGTATTTTTCTTTGATTCTCCAAATAGAGACTACTTGTTTTTTCTCTGCAAGTAAAATGGGGAAACAGTTTAAACTTGTTTATTAGTTGCATTTTCTAGACTGCAAAGAAATGTACTGCCATTGCAAACGTATCAGTGAACCTACATGTTTCATATATTTGTGAAGTCCCCTGACTTCACTCATTATGCAGTGTGGAAATTTTTGGCTTTTTTATGAATTTTTAACAAATTACACTGAGATTCCATGCAGACCCCGTCACTCATATATATCCATTTGGCTCAGCCTGAAGAGCTTGGTGTCAGTTGTTATTAACTCATAGAGAGAAAAAGTGAGGGATTTTTTTTTGTTGTTGTTGTCTTGGTTGTTATTGACAAACTTGCTTTTTCTTTTCCAACAGGATGATAGGTCCTTCTTGGAGACCCATGACCTTACTTCACATGCGATAATGGCTATCAAATTGCGCTTAGGTGAAAAAGAGATTTTGGAGAAAGCAGTGAAGAGCGCAGCTGCTAGCCAAGAGTATTACAGCAAACAAATGGCAGATGGAGCTCCGCTTCCGAAATATGAAGAGAGCAATATTGCCTTGCTGGAGAACACTGTGGCAGACTCTAGACTCCCTATTGTCTTGAGAAACCTAGATGGTGTGGAAGAGCAAGGGGACTTAAAGATTGATGAAGCTATTGATGCTGAAGTCACAGAGAATGGGTTTGTAAATGGTGAAAACTCTCTATTTAATGGGACCAAATCAGAAAGTGAAAATCTAAATAAAGAGAAAAGCAACAGAGAGACTGAAGATGCCAAAGAATCTTCTTCAGAAAGTACTGATGAGGTTAAAGAATAGTCCTAAATTTTTACTTTATTGTGAAATTAAAATAGCTGAAGTTTATGAACAGTGCATTTATGTTGGTGTGTTTCTTTGTTAACATTTCTCTTTCTGCGGAGAAAAAATGTTTTTGCTGCTTTATATAAAAATGAATTTTTAAGTTATTTAAAAGATTTAGCATCCCTTTTCAATTAAGATTGCCATCTTGCTTTCAGGCAAAAACTGGGGAAAGAGGTGCCTTTGGAAGATTTTGCAGCCCTTTGTTGAACCAAATGTATTTTCTTCCTGGGGAAGAATTAAGCTCTTCTATCTGCTGTGCTTTTGTTGTTCTGTCACTCTCACTACCAAAATGAAAAGCTTGCTCTGCCTCCTGCCAAGAAAAGCAGAAGGCAGGACTGACTCGGTATTCAGCATGAAGGTGGGAGAGCAGTACAGCAGAAAACTGGATAAGAGGATCAGAAACTTGGGAGACTGGAGGAAAACCTGTTTAAAATCAGGTATGCCAGTCCAGACAAAGGTAAGGTGGCAACCTTATGATTGGTAGTATTAAATGTTGATGAGAATCCAAATTGTAGACACTTAAGTGATCTCTGAAGATTTCAGTTCACTTTGTCTTTTGTTTACTGTATAAAAAAATCTCATATTTCTTCTTCTGTCAGAGTTAGACTGCTGCAATACCACATTTGCCAACTTTTAAAGGCTGACTTTTTATTTCCAGGCGGTACCTTTTTTCTTTTTTCTTTTTTTTTAACAAGGTTGGCAGTGCTGCTGGAGAGTTTGAAAGCAGATAGGCCAAGCCACAGCTCTAAACTGTACTGTTCAAAGTGAGGTCGCTTCCCAGCTTCTTCAGGTTTTTCACAACTAGCTAGAGATTTTCAAAGCTACACTTTTGACTAAGCCATTATTAAAAGGAAAATATGATAAATATTCCTGTCTGCCACTGCTTCATTTCTGTGTTGTTGGATGTAACGTTGAATGTGACATGGGTACCTGATCTTACTCAACTTCATCTTTTGGCGCAGATCTTAATTGATGCCATTTTCTCAAAGGAAATGGCAGGTGGGCTGATACGTTTTTGGCCCAAGTCCAGCCTCCAGCCAAGTCTGCAGTACGCTTTGATTGTGTCTCTGTCTGACGCACAGTTCTGGAGATACCTCCACAAGTTAAGCAGGTCTACTGTCTCCAGCAGGTTTGGTCACCCCTCGTGCTCTGTGTTTTAACTTCTAGGGGGAAACAATCCTAGCACAGTGCAATATCAGAACAAGGGTAATTCCAAGGCTTTACTTTGAAATTACCTAGGTGTTGAGAGGAGAGGAGGGTGGAATATCTTTTATTTTGTGGATGAATGGAGAGGAGTATAAAGAGAGTTCTCGATATTAAGGACTTTCTTTTTTACCTTTGTATCCTTAAGTTTGGGATAATGGGTAGAGTGGACAAGCTTGGATGATTGTTCAGAGCTCAGTAGATGTTGCAACCTCCTCATCCAAGATCAGTTGCAGTAAAATGTCTTTTGACGTATTCATAGTTTTATTAGGTTTTGCTTCTTTTATACTGCAACTTGGAAAATGTGTTTTTTGCATAAATCTTTGGTGCAATACACATGATAAGTAGTGATTTTCAGGTTGTCATAGCAGTTTTGGTGTTCAGCTAGTATCAGTGCGGGGAAAATAGAAAAATTAGTTTTTTAAGAAATATTTCGCTAAGAATGGCACGTTGCCATTGCACCTTGGATATTGCTTCACCACTAACAAGATGCTGGACCAGTATTTTTGTAACTATATGCTGCCTTTGGTAGAATGTTATGAATTGTTGTTTTGAGAGTTTAAATGGCATAAAACTCATTACACTTAGGTTTTTATTAGGACCAATGTTCCATTTCTGTTTCTGCCACTTCAGTTGCACAACATTGTGTACTAGATACTATAATGCAATTCTGAAACTAGCCTTCCCTGAAAATTATAACTGTAATTCAGAATTTAAATGCTTTGATTCAATCTGATACACTGTATTTTGTTCCAGTATTTGCTGATATCTATGGCTTAGCAGAGCCTGTGGTCGCCACAGGACAGAATGTGTGGGTTTTCTTGAATAAAATATAGTTCTACCATGCGTTCCCTAGTGAGTGTATTCTACAAACATAGCCTCTACCTGCTGCTGACTGGTGCATCTTTTGGGCTCTGTGGGGAGAGGAATAACTGTCCAGGTGTACAGATAAAGATGAGAGGAGAAATATCTGAGGGAAAAAAAAAACAATTATACGAAAAGGAAAGTGGTCTATTAAGTGCATGGTGAAATTCTTACACTTCATCTGTTAGTGTTATTTAGAAAAATACACCGCACACAATAAAAATAGTGAGTAATCTGATTTTGTAATTTCCATTTTTCCTCTTGCATGTAATGGTTTCTCAGAAGCACTAACCTAAAACTTAAGCTTTTAAAAACTGAGGTGGAAACAAAAAAATTGGCACTGATGAGCCCTTATTACCATCTGTCATGAAAACAGACCTTTCAAAGCATTTTAAAGTTAACTTTCTTTGTAATGTTTGGTTAAGAGGCTGTTCACACTAATCCCAGGCTAAATGCCAAATCTTGCTTCTGTTGAGCTAGCTATCTGAAGTATTCCAGTAAGAAAGACATCACTTGGATTTCTCGGACTGTTCTCCAAAAGCAAAACAAGGGGAAAAAAAGCCCTTTTGAATTTTACATGAACCTACCTACTGATGAATCGTTTCCCTAACAACCTGTAACTACTTTAGCTCTATACTGCAAGATGATGTCTGTATAGCCCTGCTGATAAAGTTGAATATACAAAATTGAGCAACATCCTCCACTCCAGAAAAAATGCTTGTAAAGTATATAAATGCAACCCTAGCTTAAGCGCTGTCATGAGTAGATAAGAGCTGAGAGCCTTCTGGCTGCAGCGGCAAGATGGTTTTACGGTCTTGGCAAAAATAAGTTGTGTTTTAGCATCTTTCATCTTTGCTAAAATAAGTGTTCCTTCCTTTGGACATTGTTCAAAGGCAGTATGTACGGAAAAATCTATGCAGCTCAACAGTAGCTGCATTCTTGAGGCTAATTTGCCTTTAGAGAGGAATGGTCATCACGGAGTCATGAGAATTGCACGTTTCAAAGGTATGCTGGAAGATTTAGGTTAGACAAACTTCTAGTACTTCTGCAATTCACATTTTTAGAACGGTGTTTAATATCGGCTGCTGCCACTTCTATCACCCTTTTTTACAGAAAGGCATGTGAAGTAATGATGAAATGTAATTTGAACTGTTGCAGTCTGACACACCAAAGATGCTCCCAAAATCCACTGTGCTCTTTGATTTTATGGGCTGAAAGTTGGTCCTTGCTATTTCTTGTGCTCTATGCCAAACAGGAGTGTTTAGCCAAAACACTGCTCTACCAAATGTATCTGATGGAGCATCCTTTTTCTCTTTAGGGTTTTTCACTGATCCTTGTTAAAGTCGATATGACCTCATGATTTTCACATAATTACTATCTATATTTAATAGTTTCTAACACGCTTCCTTCTTCAAGTGCACTGCTTGCTGTACAAAGTACAGCGTGTAAATCGGTGACTCACTTAGAAGAGCTTCCTTAGTATTTCTCAGTTTCTACATCTATTTCCTAACGAATGCCACAAGTTTAGAAACTGTGTGGGGGATTTTTCAGTTAAATAAATAAATCTCAATCCATACTTAAGAAAAAAAGGCACAAATCGTCCTGATTCTTTTGAGGTTTGTGTCTCCTTAAGTTCACTGGTATATTCAGTGTATTTCAAAACTGAACGACTGTTCTTCAGGTACTGTGCATGACATAAACCTGAGCTTGAGAAATACAAATTAAATCTATGATAAGTTACTTAGTGAAAAACAGAAATTGAAATTTTGTCGAATGCCAAAGTGCCTATTCTACGATACCAAGTGGAAACCCAAACACCTAGATTTTTCCCTTTTTTTGCAACCTTTTGCAAAATATGGAGTGCTCTAGTACGTACACTCCTGGATTATCAGTAATAGGTTTTGAAATTTGCTTGAATAAGCTGTTTTGTGTAGCGTCTTCTATTGAGTGATATACGGTACTCGTACACTAACAAAATGTGATTTTTGCCTTGTACACCATCTTTAGTCATTAACAATTATCTTTGTTTTCAGCGTACATAGACCTCAAACTTAATTTATAATTTTTATTTTTTTTTTACATTGATAACAGCATGATCTGGACCTGGCAGTTTACAAAAGCAACTAAGTTGGTCATCAGTGCTTGCATTACCCAGACAGTGTTGCACAGTTGGTACCAGAGGGGTTGGAAACGAGAAAGCATTTGACTTCTGCCTTTGTCTCTCACGCTAGGAAGCCTTAACAGCTGGAGCTGGTGCCATTTTTTATCATAAAACATTAAGCTAGATAGAGGAGGAAAGCAAGGAAGTGCTGTTTCTTAAGTGGATAATAAAAGCTGGACAACTGGTCACTAGCTAGTTTGTCTTGGAGAGGTCACTGTTCTGAAGACTAAGTGTAGGAATGACTTCAGTGAGTGTTCAGAAAAAAGGTATCTCCAATTAGTACTGCAAGTACTGTAGATTTTTAATCTCCCAATTAGACAAGGACTTCACTTTCTCTAGGAACAGGTGAAAACATGAATTATGAGCTGTTATAACGTGTTGAGCTGGCAGTGAAGAACAGCTGTAAGTGGCTGCTTGCCTTGCTGTCGATGCAGTGCTGAGGCCAGCCTGAGTGAAGTCGGGGCTGGATTAACTTGCTCCTGTGCCCTTGTGGGAGATGTACTCAACGCTGAGCAGGTAAGGAAAGGCTTTATGAGTCCAGCGTGGGAGGATTGGACAAAGTCACAGAGAGCAATCTGAAAACAGGAGATAGTGTTGTGTTCAGGACACTCATCTGAGACATAATGTGTCTAGACTCAGGGACCTTTGTCCACATATTTTTGGTTGTAGGACTATTTTATTACATAAAGTTGATCAAGCACAGAAGAGGCTTTTGAACCCATGTCTTCCATCTTCCAGATGATTCTGTTGACTGTACTCTGAACTTTTATTTCTGTTTTTCTAATTTTTAGTATTTAAGGATTTTGAGGTATGTCTGCGCAGAATATGGTTTTTTACCTTTCCAATTTGGAGAAATTAGACAGTCATTTTCCAGTTAAATCCAGTTGAGACATGGCAAAACAGGTAATGCTGACAATTGCAACTTGTGCCTTTGAGCAGCTTGAGGTGCATTGGGATGGAGCAGATCTGTAGCCCTTTGAGACTTGACTTTGCTTCTTCAGAAAGGTGTTTAAAATCTTCACGAGCACAGGGAATAAGATCTTGGGTGTGTGAGCAATGTTGATTTCCCAAATGAATCACCATTACTTATGCACAGATTCAGACACCAGCAGAATTTGATAGCTGAAGTTAAACACTTAGTATATTATTTGATATTAAGCATATATTGTTCTTGAAAAATGAGCCCACTTGACAGCCCTGAACACACAAGTACTATGTCCTTTGAATAGGATCGATAGGGGAATAAAGCAAGTTTCCCTGTAGTGTCCCATTTGCGTCAAGACCAAGACAAGCTTCATTCCAGCATGGTGCCTTGTTTCACTCACAGATGTTATTGGCCAGGTGGCCTCTTGCTTTGTGTCACGCTGGGGCCACCTGCCCACTCCCAAGATGCACTTGCCATCCCCAAGAGAAATACTCATGTCCTCCTGGCCAATTGGTCTCTGTTTGGCACGGTGGCATGGAAATGGGTAAGTTTTGCCTTGTGCTGCGCACTTGGATCCAGGCAAATTGCTGGGTTTTTTCTTTAACTTTATGCAGATGCTGTTTGATTTTAATATTCTGCAGTTGGTTGGCATGTTTACAAAAGTTACCTGTTTCTCATCTGTAAGGCAGAAATTTGGGATCTATGTAGGTGTCCTGCATCCAGCGATTGCTTTGTGGTATGGGTTAAGGCAAATTCATTTCCCCTTGCTTTATTCCCTGCTGGATCACCACTTTCAGTGCTGTCAGTAACTCCGCCAAGGCTCCTAATTTCAGCACGAGTAAGTGGGGTTGTATACAGTTTTGTGGTCCAAAGGTATGAATAACATACCTTAAAACCGAATCTCCATACTGAGGCAGGCATGCACAAACAGCTTCCTGTGAACTGCAAAGGAATTTTTAGATTAACTTGAATATCTGTAAGAAAGCCCCACTGCCTTGCAGCAATTAATTCAAGTGATTGGATGCTAGGAATGGTTTATTATAATTGCACACAGGTAGTAATTTATTAGGGTGGCTGTTTCTTTTGGCATATGTCAAGAAGGTCAGAGTTTAGACTTTTTTGGACATTAACCTAGTCTTCTGAAACTCTGAAGTTCCACTTTTTGGTCATTAATTTCATACATGCTGAGATTGTGACAATTAACCCACTTAATAAAGGTCAAGTTTCAATTTTTTCCAATTTCTGGAACACTTAACTTTATTCCTTCTTGAAAATGGGCAGATACAGAATGATAAATAGTTATTAAATGAGAACGAAGATGTAGTTCTGCTGTCAAGATACTATTGAATGGTTAGTAGCAAAAGGACCAGAACTGCGATGGATTTGAAATAAAAGGAATAGCATTAAACAGACCACAGAAAAACAAAATAGAAAAGTATAGATCACAGTAAGCTGCTTAACTTCCACTAACATCCCTGTTAACTTACTCTACTTAGCTTTTACTTATGCAAATCCGTAATTTGTCCCTTTCATTTTTTTCACGTACACATGATTTTTTTCCCACAGCTCTAAAGCAACTTCTCACCACAGATGAAAAGCATAAACAGGCAAAGTGAATAAGGAAGTGGTGGTGGTGTTTTCAGATGACCAGAGTACTAGTTATACTGCATTTTAATAATACCTGGATTTCAAAGAGCCCACAAGATTGGATAAAAATAAACTCCTGGTTCAGTGTGGTGGTATCAGTTCCTAAAGGATGCATTGATACATTGGGTTCCTTAAACTAGAAAAATGAGAACTGAAGTATGTTGGCATTTTTGAAGCCTCTGAAATGTGTCCATCAAAAAGTATGTCTATTAATTTTAAATTGCATCATCCGTTGAAGACATGTTTGCAGAGGAATCGGGAGTAGTAATGTGGTATGTTAATAAAATCATTG
Organism: Apaloderma vittatum; assembly: GCF_000703405.1. Classification (NCBI taxonomy): domain Eukaryota; kingdom Metazoa; phylum Chordata; class Aves; order Trogoniformes; family Trogonidae; genus Apaloderma; species Apaloderma vittatum. Next base: position 20,962 of record NW_009704306.1, read on the forward strand.
CACCTTTAGGATCATGTCAGTACTGAGTGATTCTTGGAAAACGTTTTTTCCTTTTGCATAGTTTTTAGGTATTGATGTAAGATTGTGATTCCTTTTGGAGTATTACCACAGCAATTTTATAGGTTGATGCTGAATGCTTCAGTACAGGAATGACACGCAAATCTTTCAAATAATAAGCGTTTCCTGTATAATTTTTACGTGAAGTAGTAGAGGTACTATTACTCAAATCTTCGAAATGGAGACATTGTCACAAATTCTCATTCGTGTTTTGTGTAAGCTGCAGCTCTGGGCTTCTGAACAGGCTCACCTCAAGCACAGGGCTATGAAGTATCCAGGACTATTAACACACGCACAAATGTAATTGCACAACATTCACATTCTAACATCGTGACTCAAGATTAAATGAAATTATTTCCCCCTTCGAAAAAAAAAAAGTGTACATCCCGAGTTTAAAATACTGCAGGACATTTTGGCACTGATGTGGCTTATTTTTCACAGGCGCGGTGTTAGCTGTTGCTTTAAAAACCTCTCACGTTGTCCCCAGAGATTTTTACACACACGCACACACACACACAAGGTACTCTGCCCATCCTACCTTTGCGAGGAGTTATTAGCCTGTGCTAATGCTGTCTAAATGCTCACTAGTTAGTAGCAATACTTATGGGAAAGAAGATTTATAGCCACTTGATTCAAAAGATTTTCAGCTAAAGCTAAGTAATAATTTCAAATGATCAAATATCATCTGCCACAAGAAGCAAATACACAGTACAATGATAGTTATGAAGCTTACTCTCAGCAAACTATATTAATCTTTTATTCAGATTTTACTTTTGGGAGTAGTAATATTCTCTGACAGAACGGTTCAGTCATCTTAAACCCAGTTTGAAGAAACAGCAGCGTTTTTCCTCAGTGAAATGGGGTTCAACAGGTAGAAATTCAGCCTAAAAATCTTGTGCAGTCTTGAGGTGGGTCTCGTGATTTTGCATCATGAGAAATTAGCTAGCCTTTTCCTCTTCTTTATTAAGAAAGCTATTTTCGTTGTCCATATTGGGCAACTGTATATAAATAGGCTAGTTTTATATCTTGGCAGGATTAAATGAGAAGTATGTATGTCTTTTTTCATATCCTTGAATATCAAAACAAGACAAGCCTATTTAGGAACTAGAATTTTATTGCTTAACTTGTATTTGCATCATGAAGTGAAGACATTCACTTTCATGGCACGTTTTCTACCAATGGCTTCCAAATGCCTCACAGCTCTCACAAAGCTGATTTTTTGCAGTACTTCTTTGAGATGAAACATTACTATGTTTTCTGACATGAAGAAGGGCTACAATAGGGTGGCAGAGCCTGAATCTGTGGTTCTGGTCGTGAGATGGTTTTATTAAATGTTTTCAGGATCATTTGAAATAGTTTCGTGAACAAACTGCAAGATTGTTTCGAAAACAAGAAGAAAAAGGTGTGCCTGCTACTTCTTTAGAACAAACGTTTACTAAGATAAGTAGTTCATCTTTAGGAATAGAGGATCACTAAGTATTGGGCTGTTTTTCTCCCCAGCCATGGTTTGGGGGAAGAAAGTAACCGAACTGTAACAGCAATGCTGAGCCTCCTCCAATGACAGGCTGGCATTCACAGGTGTAATTGTACCTGATCTGATCGGATGACCTCTCTGGGTTCGGTGGTAACAAATGCCAATAAAGTGCTAGTCTGGAAAACACTGAAGAGCATATAATGGTGTGATCTGGTCATCCCACTTCCAAGAGGATACAAAGAGTCAAATACAGACAATGTGGTCGAGGTGGAGCTTCTATATGAGAGAGCATCTCATGACTCTTTAAGTAAAGAGTAGTCATGTTATACGAAATAATGAAAGGTGCTGTAGGCAAAGACATAGCTGATTTAGTGACAAAAAAAATTTCTTCCAGGAATGTGTTGGTCTAAACTGCACAAATCTGCAGGGAAAAGTGAGATTTAACATGTCTTCCTCATGTAGAAAACTTCTGGAAACTTTGGATCTGTCAAAGCATCCCATTCTGATGCTTCAAGGCTCATTCGTTACAGAAAAAAACCCCAGGCAGTGACATGATCTCTGCATTTTCCTGTAGGTTACTTCAGTGTTTCTCAAGTTATTTAAGTTTTAAGAATTCATTGGTCACCTTCAAATTTGGCAAAATTATGCAAAGCTCAGAGATTGCTGGGTCCTGTGAAAACTACCAGTCAGGTAGTGTCCTGCTTTATGGACAGACCTGCTTCATAATCACATGGTTTTAGCCTGCAGATCTATGTGGAGAGAGCCCTAATCGCTGTTCATGGTCAGCCATGAGAGCCAGAAAAAGCAACTTAAATTTAAAAGCTCTAATTTGGATTTGAAACTACCTTTTTTTTTTTTTTTTTTAAAGAATGTAAGCTAATATGATTTAAAGACTTCATCCCTTACTTTGAAGTAAAAATTCAAAGTGATCAGTATCTTAATAGTACTTTGTCCTCTGGTGCAAAGAGTCAAGAATGAATTTTGCTGCAAATTAAAGAACAAACTTGAGTCTGAATCAAAACGTTGCTTTTTGGCCCAGCGTTAGTCTCATCCATCCTTCTCTATGTAGGAGGACCAGAGGCAGTCTGAAAGGCAAAGAACCTCAGGCTGACTCCATAAAGCATAGTTGACCACTGACACTTCACACCAGAACAAACAAAACAAGAAACCCACCACAGAGGAGGAGTCTGAAAAGGCAAAGCATTGGTCTTAATGCCTTAGATTTCTGTTAAAGGAAATAGCCAAAATGAAGATGATAATTAGCCCTCAGCCCCAAGATTACAAGCAGGTTCAGACTGAGGGGGGAAGGTAGAAACTTATCCCATGGGCAGGTAATTACTCGGTTGTCTAAGGAGCAAGGTTTTTGCATTGCTTTTGATGGTTTTTCTATGCATGACAGAATGGAAGTTCAGTGGTCTGAGCTGGATCTCCTACATTCCTCAAAAGACCAGTCAGACCAAGTCTTTGATAACAGACTCATTGGTTTGGCAATATGGAGCTTGAGGAAGTGTGCATACGTTCCCCTCCTATTTTATTTTATTTTACAATCTTTTTTTTTTTGAAGATCAGAGCATGCTTACAATTTTTATAGAACTCCTAAATCATTAAACTTACCACATATGCTTATAAATGGCTTTTGTAGTTTGCTTCACTTTTTTCATATGCTGGGTTTATATCAGGTAAACTGGAATAAATGCAGTTCCTGACTCCCACCTGATTCTTGATATCTCCATGAACGCTTGCTGGCAAATGGAATTAACTCTCTAGCACTTGAAATAGCCGCTAAATAAGGTCTGCGTGCTTTTCATCTTTCTGACCTTTTTGATCTAGTTACAAGTCAATTTGAGCATATAAGTGTATACCAACCTCAGTAGAGGTTGATACAACTCTCCATCATCTTCAGCCTTCAGAGGCTCCTAGCGAGTACAGCTGCTTTGGTCAGCTGGCGACTGGCTGTCGGGTCTCACCAGTTCCTAATTCAAAGGAGGAGAAAGTGCATAGAGCAGGTGCTGCTGAGGTGGTTGAAAAGGCTGGGATGAAAATAATACAGACAGAGCAATAGTAATGAACCAGTTGAAAACATAAACACAGAAATGTAAAGCCTAAAAATCTGAAGTGTCAATTTTCTTGTTGGTTTAAGTTTGTTGGGGTTTTTTTAACATCTTTTATATTTGCGAGATCTCTAAAGACACCCATGCCTTTTCTAGTAAAGGGATAAATACGGTACTTACTGGAATGAGATCTCATTTTGTTCCATTTCAAACCAAATAAGTGTGCTTTAGAGATCATGGGAAGTCTGTAAAGGGATTTACCCCCAAAGCTAACAAACCGACCATTGAACAAAGGGGAGAATAGCCCTTGTCTGAAGTCAGTGGTTACCAAAATGCAGTACCTTGGCACTCTGAGTGCTAGGTTATTTTCTTTGTAAACCGTGCTGTGGTATTCTGAAGCAAGTGCCTCATGCTGTGGTGCAAGATCTCTGCCTTTGCTGTCCCTCTTTTTCCTTTCATTGACATTCAGGGAAAACTACAGACGGTCTTCATTGCAACATTTTCCATACCTGTAAGCAGAGTCTGGCTCAGATGGGTCATAGGAGATTAATTTATTAGTAAATGTAAGGACTGCAGAAGCTATTAGCTGAAGCTCAGGCCAGAACCTTAGACATGGCCTCCAGATTATCCACTCAGCCCACAGCAGGGAACAGCTGACTCTAAATGTGCATCCAGGAGTGCCTAAATTCAGACATCACTAAGCCAAGCTCACAGGGTAGGTGCACCCCTGATTTCAGCACAAGTCATATCACTCTTTTTAAAAAAGACCTGATTCTTTCCTGTGCCCTCTGAGGGGTCTGGGAAAAACAAACAAACAAACAAACAAACAAAAGCAACCTAAATCACAAGCTGTTCTGGTGTGTTTCTGGCTGAATCTCATCAGGCAGTGGCTGGTGCCACGTTCAGAGCACTATTTTTTAATTCTCCTTCACTTCATACTTATCTCACTTTAGAGAGTGTGAAATTTTTCAGTTCATTATGTTCTGAACTGTTATTTAATTGAAGCCCCTAACGTTCAGTCAGTACATACTGCACACAGTCATTTAAAATATTCCAGCAGTGCACATTTTTTACAAGTGGTTCAATTGGAAGTGATCAAGGTTTGCGACTTTCAGCCTATAAAGGCTTCTGCTGTGGAAATGTGAAGTGCTGCTCTCAATAATTTCAAACTGCTTCCTAAGCAAGGCCTCTGTTCTGACTGTCTTAAACTGCAGCGTAATTTCACAGCACAGTGTATACCCAGAACATCCATTTAATGTCTCGCACAGAAAGAAGCAAGTTGTAGGGTTTGATGGAGCCCACTGGCTGTGGAGGGTGGCGAGAAGGCCTCCTCGCTAAACAGAGAGGTTGGGTAGGAGATTCGTGTTTCCCTTGCCCCGTCTTGTCCAGAAGTACTGGAGCAGAGTGACTGCCCTTGCTTCTCATGGCGGGTGTCGTGCTTACAGCTTTGTCCTCAGATCCAGAAGACCTTGTGTGCAACTGCAATAAAACCACAAAGAGTCTCTCTTCAGCGGTGCTCTCAAACTCCAGCATTGTAAGAAGGATGGCACCCTAGAAGAAAATAGGAAGAACCATTGCGTGAAGAGCCCAGGTCACAATCACCTTTCGTTTTCCTGCCCTGGAGTGAAGCCATAGTGAAGAGAAGGTTGTACTCAGGGATTAGGCACAGCAGCGCAGCTATTTAGAATTTACTCTGCCTGTATGTATGTCACAGGCTGCAACCTGTGACAAAACAGACTGCAAGTTTAATTTTCTTCGATTTTCCATAACTCATGTGGTGATGATAAAAGAAACTGTGTTAGAGGATGATTGTCTTCAACCATCCCAAGCTTGTGCCACAAAGGGAAGACTCTACTACTTGTGAGGGAGAAAATGAAGCTCTGTTTCACTGCTTGGGGATTACTAGCTGTCTGTTATGGTGGAGCAGGCTAAGGACAGTGGTAGATGACACTGTGTACCACACCGAGAAGAGTCTCCATTACCTTTCAGCGCTCAGATTTAAAGCTGAAGATGAGTCAGAGACTCCAGTTTTATTGAAAATGCTTGGTAATCTCTAGTAATGACCTAGTCTAACTAAAGAACAAGTGCTCGTTAAAGGTCATTTATCTGAGCAAAGTGTTAATTTTCCAAATTAACCTTCCACTTTAATTGATATCACCATGTATGCTGTTGGCAGTGGCTTCAGATATTGTAGCATGGGAAGACTGGACTTCCAGTGACATTTTTAATGAAAAAACATAAATCATCTTTCCTGAATGCTGTAATCAAGGTGTTCATTAGCTAATCCTGGACTGCAGAGGAACACCTGTATAAACAAGCAGAACTCTGTGAATCTTGGATATTTTGTAGGAATGAGAAGTCTTGCAGCCATAACCTAGTAAGTTGCTATCAAATATGGACAAGTCTGAAAAGCCAAAGATAGCAAAAGACCGTGAAAAAGACAGATGAAGCAGAAGGAGGCAGGATCTACACTACTGATGCTTAATGGAAATGCAGAACAAGTAGCTCAGGAACCAGCAGATTTAGGAAACTGCTTCCATGAAGATCCTGATGCTTTAAAGAGACTGATGAAAACACCAAGTATATCCTTTCCAGAATGTACTAGGAGAAAACACTCCAATTCTAGGTGTGTACCTTGAGGCTGCAAGAGTCCATTATATCACTCACCCTGAGCTCCTTGGTTGCATCCAGTTAGCTGGTACTGTCCCTAAAGTGTATTTGGCCAAGACAAAATCATCTAACGTTGATACAAAGACAGGAAAATATGACTATTCCATTGCTATTCTTGGCAGCTTGTTTCAACCTTTGATCACTCGCATTTTCAAAAATGAAATGTTTTCCTATTGCTTAAGGTCCTACTAGTAGATTTTGTACTGCTTTGTTTTGCTGAATGCAAAAGCTCTGTCTCTAGTCCCTGGAAATTTCCCGCTGTGAGTATACTCATATGGAATAATCAAGTTTACCTCCCAGGCTGCTTCTTTTGATGAGATAGGCAAAGAAAGCCTCACATCATCAGTTGTTTCCTTCAGCATGAGAGTCATTTTGAGGTGTCCCAGCTGTATCCTCTAGTTTTCCAGCACCTGTCAAAGATTCTTCCACTGGAGTGTATGCTGGTACTTTTAACACCATGGCTGTTTATGGTGGTATTTATGATTTTAATTGTCATTTTGCCTGGTCAGATATCAACATGTTTCAGTAATTGCCTTTGTCTTAGGGCTTCTTGACACTCTCATTGAGTTCTGTGCTTATTCTTTGGATCACCACTATTGATGACTCAGTTTCCGCACTTCACAGGTGGAGCCTGTATTCTGATTTCCAAACATCCATCTTTGAATTCAGGTGCATTTAAAAGATTCTCAGATTTCACGATCTCAGTTTAGCAAGAACATTGGACCAGAATGTAAGAGCTCCATGATTATCTTTACTTATTGTGCCTGAAATTGTTATGTCATCTTCAATTCTTTTTTTCAGATTAATTTCTTACTTCTGTAAGTCCAGTGTTCGGCTTTTTTTAATCTTCCTAAGTTCGTGTGCTGCATGCCATGTTCTGACAAGAAGCTCTACAGTCAAGTTTAATGTCTTCTGGAATATTTTTACTTATGTAGATAAAAATAGGGACATGTTCTCCAGTACATTTTTTTGGAACAGAGATTGCTAAACTCCACACTTTTCACATTTAGTCATAATTTTAGAATAACAACAGTACAGAACTGCTTGGAAAGTTTGTGAAGTTCAGCTCCAAATTCAATTTTCTCAATAGGAGGTTGAGTCCTGTCTCTTCAGGTACCTTCACTGTTTACTGTTGACAAGGACTGTACAGTGTGGCTGGTTATGTCTCTTGTTAAACATGTTCATGCCCAGCAGTTAGTTTGGACATCACTCAGTAAGGAAGAACATGGATCATCTGCACTAGTCAATTCCCAAGGCAGACATCTGGTAGAAATGGTCTGAAAGAAATGCCTCTGCTCAGCCAGGCTATGTCAGGGCAGAGACATTCGTGAGCTGTGTCAGGGCTGTAAGGTTCCTTACAGGGGGCTGTGCAAGCCTTCACAACGGAGAGGAGCAAGTGGACTCTCAAATGCAAGTTGCACCTTCAAAATGATTTACAAATCTCAAAACGCATGCAGGTTTTAAAACTAAAGGACTGATGGGCGGCAGGCCTTTGGTGACAGAGGAAGGCTGAGTCAAAATTCATTTTAACAACTGGGAACGCCTGGAAGGGCAATAGAAGCTGCTCGACTAAAGCAGTTTCTGGAGGTAAGGGCTTGGCGTGGGTTAGGGATGGGCCGGGCCGGCCACTAACACCGACAGATGCTCTCTAACCCTCTCTTCCCCCCAAATGGGAAGGAAAAGGGAATGAGGCAGAGAGACTTACGGGTTAGAGAAGTAAAAAATAGAACAACTTTAATGAAATAATGATAGAAACAATAGTGGAATGATAAAAGTAAAGAACTATGTACAACTATAGATAATAGCCCGATATCAAACCCGACTCTCTCCCCCAGTAGCAATCCCCACTGGTGCTGCAGAGCAGGAGGCACTGGGGAAGCCCCAGGCTCAGCGGCGGCGGGAGCTGGATTCGGAAACTCAGGATCCGGATCAAAAACAGGAGGTCGGATGGAGTCCTCCCTGGACACCGGCCATTGCAGAAAAGGGGTGAAACTCTCGTGGTCACTCAGTTTATACTAAATACGACTTATATGAGATGGAATACTCTTGTTGGTCATCTGTCCTGTCTATTACCCCCTGGAGGTGCAACCTTTTACTGCCTTGCGACCCCTCTTACTACCCGGCACCCCCAGCGTGGCACATAGAGCCAGCAGTGGCCTTGGTCACTACAGGAATAAGTATGGGCAAGAGCCTTTCTGCATCCCAGTCCCAGGCAGTGACTGTAAACATCAGGTGTTATCACTGCCAGCAGCACACACTGTCTGCAGAAACATGCTGCTAACTCCAGGAAGTGCAGCCTCTAAGAAGAGACTGAGCTGGAAAGTAAAAATCACTAAACAGGACTGGGTTTTTAGCTAAACCCGGGACAGGGCTGAAGTTGCTCTGCAAAAGCTGTCCCTGGGAGAGTGGGGAACGTGCAGGCACCGGCCAAAGCAGAATGGCAAAGCTCTGGTGAGTGAGGGAAGTCTTTAATTCTCTGTTTTCTATCAATGTTGTAGAATATTTATATGTATTATAAACAAATGTTTTCCTGTGTGTGTTTGTGGAAAGTAGCTTGGCCTGGATTATTATCTGTCAATCCTCAGTGAAGATAGTGACAGAAAAATTGGGATTAGGCCCTGTTCACCTCCCGCTGAAGGCATGTGTTAGGCTCAGCCCATCCATATTTAGTTCCTCGTTAACTCCAGTGGACAGTCCCTTTGTTATTGCCTGAGTTGCTGTATCAAAGCTCACCTGCAATCATGACCATGGCCACGAGTGACCTGAAGTCAGGCTAGTGAGAGTGGCATCTGCTCTGAGTGGGATGCTGCCAGACCACAGGCATGTGGAGCAGAGGTGCAGTCCTCACACCCACCCCCGGCAATTTTTTTTCTCAATCCCTCCTGCATTTTGTTCTGTGTACCTGCCGTCACAGATGCTGTAGAATTTGTCCTTCATACATGACCTTCACCCACATCTCACACAGAATCCAAACACAAAGAATACAGGTGATTTTAAAAGTGTGAATTATTTCCTGGTTTTTACAGCCACAGGATTCACATTTTGGTGTGCACACATGGATGTTGGCTTGTAGGATCTTCACGTGATGTTGAAAATGACTACTAATAAGTTTTGCAAACAGCTGGGAAAAGAAAAATGTAATGCAAATTATCTGTACTGTACTGATGCTGGAGGCCACGGGCAGATTGGTGACCCATGACACTAGAAACTAATTCCAAAGAGCTCATAGCCTAATAGCCGGTCATTCTTTTGTGTGAATGTTACATTCGATTGTTCCAAATCTTAACGATAACTCAGCTAGTGAGAGTTGTAAAGTTCTGGAGGAGAAGATTTCTAAATGAAAGATCACAATTCTTTCCAGGGTATATGCCCCATTAATATCCAAACCTCCTGCCACATTGTATAACTAAAATGAGCTAATAACCTTCATTTCATCATGAGGCTGTATTTGCACTCCAAAACTTGCCGTAAAGGTCTCAATGACAGATTTACATAGCACTTTAAAGAATATCTTGGAAGAAGTTTGAATCTTATTTGCTTAGGATCAAGCAGAATCATTACTGGCACTCTGAGAGGAAAATTGCTCCCTAGTTTCCTCCAAAGCTTAAACCAAATGAATAAATACTATTGGTTTTGGTTTAAAAAAAAAATTAAAATAACTCTTCATTTTGACTTGAGTCTATCATAACTACCTCATGTCTAAATCACAGAAGTCTTAGTATTTATTACCTTGGAGTGGCTACCCTAATTCTCAAGATAGGTAGCATGTTTACTGCACCAAAGACAGGCAGAAACCTCTGTGTTAGTAAGTCTGGGTCCCTGAAGCTACTGTTTTTCATATTTATCTAGAATCCCATTCATAAACTCATAAAGTTGCAGTTTAAAACCAGTTACATTATTTGATCCCACTGCCTGTACTTAGGAGTTGCTTCCCAAAGCCCTATTGATGCGGACGTGAGGAGTCAGTTTCTTCTTCAGTTGAAAATGGAGTTCTTCTCCAAAACACCAAGAATGGTTCAAGAGATACCCTTGCCTTACACGCCGCTTGTTAAGCCTGAGACTGGTTTTATAGCAAGAAAGGAAAACACGCCAAAATCTAGTGAATGAAAATATATATCAGCACACTACTTACAGGTGCAATTAAAGAAGAAATACTAGCAAGCTCTGTGAGCTGTGATGTACTGCACTGCCTTCATTTAAACTCCTTGTGCTCTCACACTGCTTTGAGCATCAGCATTTGAGCTGATTTGTGTGGAGAGTTGTACTAAAATACACATTTTTACACAGAGTGACAAGCTTTTGTACTCTTAACCAACAGAGATATGTAAAGTCTAGTTGAAAGCTAAATTATGTGGACATTCTTGAATTTTATTTTTTTTTTTAATGAGCAGATTTTATTAGACCTTTCTGGTAAAAGAGCCTTGGAAAATCTAGGAACCCAGAAAGGGTCTCTCTAGGATCCAAGTCCCTCGGGGTTGCTGAACAAAGTTTAAACAACACTTTGCAGTGCTTCAGCTGATGAAACGACCATGGTGGGTAGTGCTGGTGCTGCCTGGGAGTAGGATGCACATTGAGAGTCAAGCATCCCAGCAATTCCACTGCCCTACCCTGTGATTTTAAGAAGGGTGCTCTGTTTTTCTATGCCTGCTTCTCCACCTATAAAAAGTCATTTTGAGCCAACTGCTTTGAGAGTAGCAAATACTGTCCAGAGATTCCCTGGAAGAACTGATTTAATTTGGTCAAGCCCTGTTGGGTAGTATGGTGGTAACACAGCACTGATAATATCAGGGAAGAACCATTCTTCAAATCTCTGATGTTTCTTCTCCTTGTGACTGAGGAGTTTAGACTTAAGGCTACCATGCCATTTCATCAAATGATTTAGAAATTAGTCTGTTGAGCTATGGCCTAAATTCCCTACTGCATTAAAACGGGCAACAATGTTTTTAGCCAAGTGTGAATCATGGTAGCAGGTACCAGGGTGCCACGTGCCACAGCAGATCATGTCATCACTGACAAAACAGCAAAACAAGACTTTGTGCCGGGAAGGCACTATGGACCTGCATTTCAGGGATGTTGCCCACTTACACTGCCAGCCCAATCCTGAAGAGCTGTGCTTATTCAACTCACTTGGTCAAATCCAGAGGCAGAAATGTGGAAACCGGTGGCTGTGGGCAGACTTCTGAGGGGATGCAAAAAAAAGTGGTGCTTCTAATCTCAGCCCTTGCATTTTTCTGAAAATAATTAGCTGAAGGGAAAATAAAACGCCTTCTATCCTTGCAAAGCTGGGTGGAAAGGGAAGCGCATCCAAGATTGCTTCAAATGAAACAGCAAGGCTCAGAGGAACCAGAGACCTCTGCTTGTGAGCTGCATGCCTTACTCCTGAGACAAGTTTATGAAGGAATGGAGTGTCTTTAATCATTTAATTTGGTTAATTTAAAAGTACATATGCATAATTTATTTACAGAGAGGTAAAAACCTCTAATTCTTGCATTTATTATTGTAATGCACAGTATTAGAGTGAATTTTTTTTACTATTGCAATCTGCACACTGTCTGAGAGTGTTAGTGTTGTACACATCATGCCTGAGAGAGTGTGTTTGAGGGGGCTTGAGACTCCAATTCGTATGTACCATCCTCCATAAATTATGTACATAACTTCCATTTATATAGAAAGGCGTTGCAAAAATTATAATACAAATTAATTTACAGGGCTTTTATTCCCAGCCATTGTATCATGCCCCTTGTTTTAAAGGAAAAAAAAAAAAAGTCTTCTATTTCCCACTCCACACTGTAAGGGGGATTTGGTTTTGGTGATACTGCAATAATGCCTTATGTTGAAGGAACATTTAGCTCATTCAGAGTGAAACCCAGGGAACTCATCTTGTTGAAACTATTTCCAAATACAATTTATGCAATCTATTCATATAAGTGGGACACCTTTTCTAATTCCAGCTGATGGAAATTTAATTGCCAAGTTTGAGCCTTTATCAGGATATCTACCAGTTTTCAAGAACTCCATGGATGGACAAAGAATTCAGTGAGGTCCGGATCTTTCACAGGGTTTGACACTAATTCTGACCTTCTCAATGTGTAAAACGTGAGCCCTGGAAAACCTGGCTGAAGAAAAGAAAGGGAATTAATTCCCATTCCCAGGTAGAAAGGGAACTGATTCTCATTCCCAGGTAGCTTTAAATTGATCCAGCCTGACCCAGAGGGTTTCTGCAATGTAAGTACCAGCCCACTCACCTTTAGATATCTGAATTTTCCCTCATTCGTGTTCTGACCTGGGCTATACTTTGAGCAGCCAGCTCCACTGAAGGCATTGTGTGTCCACCATAATGCCTCTCATCACTAATTCACAGTCCCTTGACATGTATGAAAGCTTAAATTATTTCCTGCAGTGTGCATTAGCTTGCACATGTCTAAGCTGAATTTCATCTTCCATCATGCTGTCTGGTCAAGTCTTTCTGGAACATGTCGTAGCTCCCCATAGTCTTGAGTAACCTAAAAAATTCTGTGTCATCCGGACATTTTGCTAATTCACTATTTACATACTTACTCCCAGGTCACTAAGAAACATCTCTTACTACAAACTTTGGGCTGGCAGGCATAAATTCTTAATGTATATTGAAGCCATGAGCCAATCTAGGGCTATTTTTTAGTCTGATTTATTTGAAGTAGCTCTTAATGGTTTATCAGTAGCTGCTGAAGGCCATGAAATCTGCAGTAGCACTACAGGTTTTGCTTTCTTGAGCTGGGGTTATCAATGGAGACAACAGGGCTCACATTCTGCTCCCCTGGACTAGGAGATATCTCTTTCCTAAACCTGTGTGGGACGTGAGCCTCTTCACTGTATTTTTCCTGTGCAGGAAGGATAACAACTCCCAAAGGCAGCAGCAGCTAGTCACGGTGCAGAAAGAGTAGTATACGCCTCTATTCTAGGAAACTGGGTTGACCTATTCCCCTGCCTGCTTGGATGTGGTTGGCACAAGAGGAGGAAACAGGGACTAACAGAGGCAGGCAAGAGCATGCACAGGGGCAGGGAGAAGGGATGCGGGCTAGTCCTCCTTGTTGCTGAGCCTCTCACCAAGGTTCACTCCACTATCTCTGCTTGTGCTCTAAGGCAGGTATTGACTTGTCCCTCAGAGTAGCTCCCTGTCTCCTTTCCCTGGAAATGCTGAAGGAAACATGGTGATACAGCTCTTTTTCCCAAAGAGGAGATTCTTAGGACTGATGGGCCATGTTGAGCAGAGCAGATGCAGTGTCTAACAGTGTCCCTTGGGAAGAAAGCATGATATGGTCTCATCCTTTAGTGTGGGATGCCCCTCAAGAGATTCATTTAAACTACCTAGTTCCTCTGCTTGTCATTGTAGAAACTTTATTTTTTACTTCATAAATACTCTTTGTTTCTTCCTAAGCTACACTGTCAATGCTCATAGTGACAAAGAGGGAGGTGCTACAGGCTGTTGCTTTGGATGAAAAGGAGGGGATTTAGGCAATATAGGTGATGCAGAAGGTAATGCTGGATTTTGAAATTTTAAGAACTAAAATTTAAAGAGGAGGAGGAATGTCCTTTTTCTCTGTCCCTTACACGATCTGAAATATTTGAAGGTTATGAGCTCTGCTGGCAAAGCCAGCATCAAACTGAAAAGGTTAGTATCAGTGTCTGCTGTGATGTCTAGCAGTAGGAAAGAAAAAACATGAGCTAAACACCTAAACAGTTGAGAGTTACCACTATCAATGACGCTGTGTTGACAACTATAGAATGGTATCTATTCCTCAGAGGTATATGTTGTTCCAGGATATATGCAGGCTTGAGTATATGAGGCTGATTTGGATTATGATTGGCCACACATAGAATGGTTATCTTTACAATCAGAAGAAAAGAGAGTTTTAATTACAAGCACAGTAACACTATCAAGTTGGGGCAAATCCTGTGCTTAATCCTGTGCCTCTGATATAGGGTTTCACTTGGTTTAGATTCACATCTTCAGCTCTGTCTTGACATCACTTCCTGAACTGGATGGTTTTGGTAGAATAATTTTTCAATAAAATGACAGAAGGCAGAGAAATATTTGACTCTCAGGCTGAGCGCACTTGCAAAAATACTATTCTGCTCATAGCTCTCACCTGAACATGGGAAAAAGGCCACAGAGCTGCACAGGTACCTTTGCAAACCATCTCTCATTCATACTATGGCAAGGGACAAGTGTGTCCCCAGCTGTCAGCTCAGGCCTCTGGTCTTGCTGGGGAAATCAGCAGCAAAAACCCACCCACGTCCTGTCCCTCCACCACACCTGGTAAGGATGAGAAGTCTCTGATTCCAACTCGTCAATGCTATTCTATGGAGCAATACTTGGGTGAGCTTCCTTTGGTGTTCAGCCTTTCACACGTAGCTTGCATTGATTGAGAGTGCTTTGGCAGCGAGCTAACGAGCTCTGTTACCTCTGGGTGGGGGCTGTGCCGCAGGGGCTGTGAAGGCACCTGCTTCCCCCAGATCATGTTCAGTCACCTGGTTCACAGCCTGGAGGCTCTGGACAGCTCTGCCTTAGATTACATCTCCCACTTCATGCTGCACCTCATCACCCTCTCCACCCTCCTCCCTGTCCTCCAGCCTTTCCTCTCCCCTCCTGCCCTTGGCCACTCTCAGCTGTCTCTGCCCCTCCAGCCATCCTCGCTCGCCTGTCTGCATTCCTCTCTGTCTGCCCCGTTTGCCACCAGCCACAGCATCCAACAGACTGTGCCTCTCTTTGGACAGACCAGGGCAGTCACTGACAGCTCTCCACAGGGCACTGGCCCCCAGCTGACAGCAAGGGCTGTTTCCCTCCAGCTGCATTTGAGGTGGCTTCTAACTCCTCAGGGGCTCCCTGGAACAGCCTCAGGGAGCTGGAGTTCAGCAGCGTGACCCCCCAGCAGGGTTTTGTTTGAGTGTTGGGGAGGTAAGGTAGGCAGGTTGGGGGTTGCCTCATTGAAAAGGAGGAGACTCGGGTCTGCAACTTAGTGGATGAGGTGGTGGGAAGGGGAGCAAGGGGCAGCACCCTGAGGAGCAGGGTGCGCTCGAGGCTGTTTGGGAGCTGCGGTTCCAGGTGCGAGCTCAATCATAAAGCAAAACTGCCTCCAGCACTGCCCTGTCAGGGCATGGAAATGAGGCCAACCCCTGCTCAGGGGAAACGTAAAGTCCCTCTTCTTCCCATGGCACCCAGGCCAGGCCTGCCCTTACTTGCTCTGCAGAGGGCTGAGAGCCCTGGAGGGAGCTCGGCCCCGGGCTGAGGGGTCCCACCAGCCAGGAGCTCTGCCCATCCCCTCGGCCCCACAGAGCCGGAGGGACCCGGCGCGGTGATTGTCTGCCTGGAGCTGGAGCTTTCAGAGCCCTTGAGTTTTGTTAGAGGAGGAGGAGTTTCTCCCTTGACATTTTCACAGCTCCAGAAGAAACAGGAGGGATTGAGCACAGCGAAGACAAAGAGGTGATCCTGCCCTACCGGGCTTTGATAAACCCAGGCAACCAGCCACCACTTGTTCTTACAATCCCTCACTCCCACATATGCACAAGAAACACTGTTACGGGGCTTTTTCAAAATTAGTGCATGCTTATTAACTGACATGTCTTTGTTTTCTATTAAAAATCTTGGGTTTACATCTCTCCTTAAAACTCACCATATAGACAAGTGCACATACTTATTTTCCTGTCAAAGAAATCATATCTGTGACATTTGAACAGGAGAGAAAAGGACCATTTTAAACTAAATATTTTTTTCTTTTTACCATTTTTTTTTTTTACAAAATTCTTTGTGCTCAATTTCAGCAGCCTGCGGAGGTCTGCTGAGGTATGATTGGGCAAGCCCTTTGCCAGCAAAACCCGCTTCATTTTTTTCTCAGAAGCACAGTGTTTGCCCCTTGCAAGCCTGACACTGGTATTGAGGCTCGTATTTGTAAAGGTATTTTGGCATCCCCCTCCCAGCAAGTCAGACTCAGAGATTTGGCTTTTCCAGTACGATAGTTTGCTCTTTTGTTGGTTCAATTTTCCTTCTGTTGGAGGAACAGCAAATCTGAATTGACTTCTATGAGAGTGAAATCACAGGAGCAAAAGGCAAAACCCTTTATAAATATCACCTGACTAATTCTCGCAGATGCCCATCAGGAAAAACAGGCGCTTTAACCCATTTTCTCCCTGCAAACTCCGAGGTAAAGCAACAGGCTCAGAATATGAGAACGTGCTTCTAATTCAAGGTGACGGCTACCTGGCTGAATGCAACAACATAGAATCCTAGAATGGCCTAGGCTGGAAGGGACCTTAGAGATCATTTAATCCAACCTCCCTGTCATGGGCAGGGATGCCTCTCAACTAGATCAGGCAATGCATGGGGACCGAACGGGGATTGAACCCATGACCTTGGTGTTATGCAGATGGATTGAAGAAAATGTGGCACAGCAGCTTCCTCATGGGACTTCACAGTCCTCAACACCTGAGTGCTTTTTCAGCACTAACTCAGTAATTATGCAACACAGACAGGCCTCCCTTTTCACTATCACTTCTGCATTTCACTATAACTTTGCAGAATGATCAAATTATTGAGATCTAGAAAGTTTACGTTCTCTGTCCTGTATTCAGACTATCACACGACACTGTTATGCAATTTAGACCTTGGTGAAACTAATTGTGTTTGCTGCTGTCCTGCCTAGAAGGCCATGGAGAACAGGACCCCGCTGTGCTAGTTTATGGATAAGCACGTAATGAGAGTCCTCATACTGACAAATCCATTATATAAAAGGAAAAAGAGACCCAGAGAGAGCAAGGACACAAAAGGGAATGAACAATACAGGAGCTACAAATATCGGGTCAGTGGGGATCTTGGCTTCAGAATGTCCTTCTCCCACTTGAGGGCAATCATCTGAATAGCTTTCCCAGGGACGGGAGTCTGTAGGATACCCAAATGATGGCTGAGCCCCGAGATGCTCTGTGTCCTGTAGGATACTGCATCTGAATAGCATAATTTCTGCCAAGCACCTCCATGAGGGATCCTGAGAGTTTATAATTCCCAAACATCCACGAAATCTCAGCAAAGCGCTGAAATGCAATTGAAATAGCACAACTCCGAGGTGGTCAGTTATCCCCCTGCTACCTCAAACCCTGATATCTGTATAAATAAAATGAAAGGCTATAGTGCTGCTTTGTTGGCATATCTGGGGGGGAAAGCAGTGATACCATGGTATAGTTTCTTATGAATTATTTATGGAGCACTGTGATCAGAGCTAGATTTAGCCTTTGCCCTGCTCTAGGTCATCACAAGCATGTACCCTCTGCCCTCACTCAAAGCACTAAGCAGCCGTGCCAAAGACAGGATCTTTGCATGACTGCCTCTAGATCCCAACACATACCCATGTAGCCCCTATAATGGACAAGCACATGTATTATTAAGCAGCAGAAAGCACTTGTACAAGGCTGACGGCACACATGACTTATTTACACTGACCTAAAATAGCAGCACTTTATGTGATACAAACAGAGAAGATTTTAAAGTGCTCCATGGAGATTTGTGAATACAGGAGAACTCTTTGGCTAATCCTGAAACATTGTTTTCTTTAAAAGTCTGCTCATTCTCTTTTATGCACCTGCCATTACTTTCCTTACCTAGAAGTGACTTCCTTGGGTTTTCCCTATACATGGGATTATTAGCAGCTCGGTTAATAACAATCCTCCCACTTTCCTTGGCAGATGCAGAGCTGACAGTTCCTGAGGGCTTCGGAACACTCTCCCACAGGCTTGCAGGGTGGAGAAATCATGGGGTTTTCCCTTCTTTTAGCTGGGTTTCCTGATGGAAAGTGGCTTTTAACGGCCCTGCTTCAGCTATGCCCACTGGCCAGGCTTGGCACAGGTTGTCTCCACTGTCACTCGACATCTGTTCAGGGACTGGGGGCTGGATGTCCAGTGTCCCTTGGGAGGTCTGTGTCCAGATGAGGAGGTAGGTCACTGCCAGGGTGGCTGCAGAAGGCTCCTGGCGGTATGCCAGGAGTGTGGGGGGAGAGGCGAGAACCAGTAAAACATTAAAATGTATGTGTGTGTGTGTGCGGGGGGGGACCTTAAAGATTATTTAACCAAAAAAAAAATAATCTCAAAGTCTGACTTATATGAAATTTAATTTAATTTATTTTTACACCAGCAGCTGTCAGTTCAAAGAACAAAAACAAAGTAGCCATCTGTGCTTAATTTCATAAATCTACTGTAGATTGTCACATGATAGTGGAACTTGGACAAAAAAGTGTCATGTGATTGGGTCCAGTCCCTTTAAAGTCATGCTTTCATATATAGTCTGCTTTAGCTGCAGCTATGGGCATGAGGCCTGACTAAGCAGGCAGTAACCCGTCATGAACTGAGCGGGGTCAGTCTGACAAAAAAGTCCCAGTTTCCAGATCTTGTAACATCTTCCCCTCTTCTTGTGGCAAAAGTGTTTTGTTGTGTTTTTTTTTTTTAATTATGTTTCCAGCATTCATGCAAAACTACAAGCCTATTCGATAACAGCAATGCCTGTGACATGAAATGTAATGTGAAATAACTCCCCTTCCATGAGAGCTGCAATGATGTGGAAAAAGCAGGGTGCTAGGGAGCTGCGGTGGACTGAGGGCGCTTGCAGAACCAAGCGGTCTCACCTCTCATCGGAAGCTTTTCCCTGGCTCTTCAGCTGAGAGGAAAAGAGTTTTCTTTAAACCCCTGTGGATCGCAGGTGAATCACAGAAATGGGAAGAAATGAATTTTTTTTTAGCCATTTGAGAGGCAAGGCTAATAGGGAAAGTCAGAGTGTCTTTACTCTCCAAATCCACGTTACTAAGAAAGTGCAAGGGAGAGAGATCGGAGGGGATGTAATTAAAATACAGATCAAAAAGTCGCATTTTTCAATTTGCCATGTGAAAAAAAAAAAACAATCAGCTTGTCATATTCTCATTAAATACCAGATGGTTGAGCATGAGTAATAGATCTCTGGCTGACAGAAATCTGCAAACTCTTTTCTTTGGAGAGTTTTTAACTTAAGCAATCCGACCATATCGAATAGTCAATAATGCTCTCAAGGTGAATGTATTTGTTTGGTATTTGCGTGTATGTATTTATCTGTGCATGCTGGAGCATACGTGTGGGGAGGGGGGGGTAGAAACAAGAGCAGAGCCTCAGAGAAAGTAAAATTAATTCTTAGCAGGTAATTTTAGCTGCCTGACACTTTTACTCTCACACTCGTAGACACAGGAGTTTCCTGAGGTTTTAATGCTTTCCACCTTCTCAGAGATAACTAAGCGATGACCACACCTATGCTGAAAGGAAAAGGCCACAGCTCCTTTATCTAATGCAGCTGCATAACTGTAAATCAGGTTGTCCCTCTCACGTCGAACCCCACAGATCAGTCTTTCTCCCAGCACTGCCACCCGCTCCGGAGCAGCTGAGCTCCAGACTAACTCCAGTGAAAGTTTTGCTGTGATCGCTTTCTTTCTCCAGTTTGTCGTTGTTGTTAGTGCTGTATTGCCGTAACACCAACATGATCTGGCCACGGACCACCCCTGGGATGGTGCAAACACAGAATTAACGAAATGGTTCTTTTCTTCTCTGCACAATTTAATCTCGTTAGTGTGTGGCACAAGATAGGGCACGGACACGGTTGGGTGGGGAAACCCAGACCCAGCTCAGAGAGTGCTCATGGAGAGGGCATCGGTGGCACCCGCGTTGCTGGTCTTCTGGAGCCAAACCTTTGCACAGCCACGCACTTGTCTTGGTCCTGAGTGCAAAGACACACCCGATCGCTACTTTACCGGACTTCGGCCACTTGATATCAGTGCAGCCAAATGACTGGGAGCCCTAAAAGGCCGATGTAATAAAGGAAGCACTTAAGCCTGCCAGTAACACGTGGAATTTCAAAGAAATTCTGTGTGTGTGCAGAGGCAGCAGCCATTTTCATCTTGCCTGCTCCAGCCTGTCGCGGAAGCGAACCCACACTGATCTCTCATGGAGACCTTGCATTTCATTTTAATTCCTTCCTCTCCCTCTTTTCTCGCTGCTGTTTTCCCTTAATCCAAAAGAAGTCATTTTGAATGAAAGTAGATGATCTGGTCCTTGTATATGGAAAAACAGCAATTACTGGCAAAGAACAACAGTCTTTGTGGTAGGAGTGTGGTAGCTTTATTCTTCTACAAGTTTGGGCTGGACTGCCACTTAGAGTAATAGACGTTAATGCCAGAAAAGAGCTTGTGAGGATTTTTGGCCTAGTCTTTCTGCCAGCAAGGGATTTTTCCCTACGGGATATTGTAACCGAGCTTTAATTAAAAAAATTAGAAGGCATTAAAGCAGCACAAAGTAATAGCCTCTTTCGGTGTACCTCACATTACCAACCAACCTGTTAGTCTCAGACCTTCCTCATTCAACCTACTGACACATCTGTGTTCTTCCGGATCTCACAACACCCCGTTGTTCAGGGATACCCAGAAGTAGTATAGCTACATTAGCACAATAAATTAGCATGGGTAAAGCACCATGCTAATAAGTCTGGATTGCTTCTCGTCCTCAAGCTAGTTCTTTTAGAGCTAACTCACTTAGCACTATAATGTACAGTGCAGATGCATCCACGTGCTATACCAGTATTTGGGAATGACGCTGATATTAGAGGTCAGAAAAACTATGGGTTGTGAGGACTGTGGAAAAGCCATAAAGCTTTCTCTCCCCACTCGAGACTTTTGATTAGTCAAAATGGTGGTGTTCTCCTGTGACAAAACTCATGGGATAAAGTCTTGGCACCACTGAGACCTATAGAAGTTTTGCCATCAGCTACAGCAGTTCTAAAACTTTATCCCCTGTTGTTTTTTTTTTTCAATCAGAGTAAAAGTATTTTTCCGGTGATAATAGGCTATTCTCTCAAAACTGTTGATTTCTTCTTGATTTCCATAAGGTTTGCCAGTTTCACAACATTTCCCTTATGTGCTTTTTATGTTTTTAGCTAATACCAGCATATATTACTGCCTGAATCACCTTTTTTGGGAATTGCCACCCTATCACACCAGCCTCACTTTTCAGCTGTTACTTTTTCGGGAGTTCATCCACCGTCTCCTCTTTTTCTCTTGGCTTGACAAGGCTGTCAGAGGCACATGTAAGCACTTGCTTTCTTGATCCTGGGCTTTAATGATTAGCTTAAGGAGTCTCATATGCTCCTGTCATGCCTATTGCTACCTCTGTCAACTTTCTTTTCAACACAGCAGACTTCAATCGCGCCTAGAGACAAGGTCTGCAGCACCTGCTCTCAAAGGAAATGGAAAGACAGATCTTCTGCTCACAGAGATTGACTAACTAATGGAGCCATGGCTAACAAATTCACCTGGAGTTTTCATATGGCTCCCGAGTCTGTGCTTCTCTAATCTGGTAGGATTTACTGAGGGTAAATTAACAGAATCCTCAGCTGCAGACATTGGCAGTGATTTCTGACAGCTTCCAGACTGTTTAGCTTCTCTTTGAGACCTGGGCACTTTCTATCTAGCAGACCATGTCCTTCCTACCTTCTGTCTACAGGTAAGATGGTTTTGGAGAACTGCTGATGAGCTTCTTTCAGCAGTTTGCCCACACTACCTTGATTAGGTCAACACGTCCGGCCACCGATACTCAGATATCTAACATGGCACAAACCGAGAAGTTTCCATATGGATTTAGCCTGTCCAACAGCTGTTTCATCTCTCAGGACCTTACAACTAAGGTCAGAGGCTTGGGCAAGAGTCGCTATTTGCAGCGCCTGTCATCAGAACAAAGGAAGTCTTTAAGCTGGTTTTACCACCTTATCAAACCTCTGTGGGTGAGGCAGGAGAGAACAAACTAGTTTTCAGGACCACAGAGGTATACAAATCTGAGGGTAAGCAATATACATATAGGTGTCTGATGACTTGTCTGATATACCTGATTAGTGAGAAAGGATGCTTTTGAGGTTAAGACACTGGATAGGATTCAGGAAATATGGATTCAGTTCCCAGCCCCACCACAGATTGCCTGTGGCATCTTGAGTAAGTCTGTTCGCTTGTACCTCAGCTCTCTGTGCCTAAAAAGGGGGCACAGAGCTTCTAACTTTTCTTACAGACAGACAGAGCATGTGTACTGGTGCCCCCTAACTCACATGAGTTCTCACCTCCCCAGGGTGGTGAGATGATACCATCAGTGTGTAAATCACAATGCTCAAGGGAAGAGAACAATGTATACTAAATACATGTATGTGCAAAAGATGAACGGTGGTTCCAGAAGTATCAGTGAAGTACCAAAGCTGGACACTTTTGGAAACAGTAATAGTCTTACTGGAGTCTGTCTCTGGCACTCTCAAACCGTTTACCAAAATTTGAATGAAACCAGGACTGACTATTTTATTTCATGGTTCACTGGGCAGCTAAGTATTTAAACATCTCAGTTTTCCTTCCTTTGTGACTATGTATATCCAGGTCCTGCTGCATAATAACAGAATTGAAACAAAAACAGAGCAAGATAAAACTACCTGGACAACATGGAGGTAGTGGGCAGCACTGTGTTCATTGGTCATATCAATCATATTTATTACACGAGTCATGGCTGTGCCAGTTGTAGGAGTCACATACTGTTCATGGCTAGATGGGCCTAAGGAGATGGCACTGAACACCGGAGAAGTTCAGTGTCATAATCTGTACATCATCCTGTTAGATTCAAATTCTCTTCTTGCTTGTCCAATTCCAAATACAAACAGCCCCAGTCACTCGAGCCTCCACATTCTACAGTAGCTGAAAATAACCAGTATTATTATTTGCAATGGCAGTATGGCAATGAGTGAGAATCTCCAGAGATGTCCCATTACGTGTTTTTTTGGTTAATTCAGTGGACTTTCTATCCTTTTAATCCCATCTAGGTTATTAGTCAGGCATCCTGCTTTGAGGTTGTAGCTTGCAATGTCTTGCTTTAAAGCTGTTGTAAGGCACTCTCTCTCGAGCCTTGTTTCTTGGCAAACTCTTGTAGCAGCAGGCTTTGTAGGCAGACTTCTTTCATTACGTAACCTTTTCCTCTTGATAGGGCATCTGTAGTACTGGAGGGAGGAGGATGCCTGATGCAGACAGGTTTCATCCTCCCACCCTGTTTTCGTGTCCATGCATTTTCTCCTCTTTAAGAGGGCTCTAATACTTCCCCTTGCTACTGAAAGTAGGTGGGGGAACAACCAGTCTTTCCTATCCTTGGCAAAATGTTTCTCTAGAGCTGTTACTTACAGTAGAGCAATGAGCACAAGCACCCTCACTGTTGCAGTGATCTAGGAGAAAAAACAGTGCACCAGCTAGATTTCCTGGGCAGGTCTATGACCCATCAGACATCCACTGAGAGCACCAATAGGTAGCAGCCACCTCTGAAAATGCAGTACCTTTGACTGAGCCAGCACTGGAGAGGATTGCTTGGGGAGGTCATGGAGCCTTTATCTCCAGAGATTTAAGAACTAGAAACATGAGCACCTAAATAGGATGCTCTATGAATAGCTGATACTACAGTGATGCAGGAAGGCACATGAGATCACCTCCTGACATGCTCTGAACATGCTTAGTGGAGTGGGAAATGCCTAAAGGTTGTCTGGGAACCAATCCTTTCAAAACTCATAGCAATCTGACCCCATCTCCTTGGGAGCAGTGATTTAAACTAGAGTCTCTCACATCTTGGGGGAATATCCTCATCCTTTGGCCTTACACAGAAAGATGGGAGAGTCAGGTTTGGTTTATAATTAAATGCAAGTATTTAATTAGCTGCAGTAGGTTAGATCAGATTCAGCAGAGGGTATTAAGAAAGTCCTGTTACCAAATACCTGAGAGGGTGGTGGTGAGGCTACTCCCCTCAATGGGAGACCAGGGTTCGAATCTCTGCTTTCTAATCAAGTGTGTGGGTGAATAGAGAGGAGGAAGACTTTAAAGCAGATTTCCTACCTCTTATGTGGCTAAAGGGAAAAATATGGGGGAGGTGACTGTTAGTTGTTTTCTGGTATTTTTCTTATCTCCAGGGAAGGATTTATAGCCAGGACTCCCAAAGGAGATAGATGCCACCTTCTCTCCCAGTGGTAGCTAATATAACTGCCTCTGCTTAATTGCCTCACTGCTAAATACTTCACGCCACAAGGCCTCTTGTGAAAGTTTCTTATCCATTAGCTTTGGCAGCTTCTCCAATCCTGTGCTGATGTGTCAGATTTACCTTCTCTCCTGCTCCAGACCTGGCACTCTGGAATGCCTGTGTCTCTAACCCAGGGCTGAGAATTCCAATATGCACCAGAGTGGGTGGAAGTTAAGTATTACAACAGCGTGGTTTTCCTCTTTTGACGTGAAATCTCCTTTTACTTCAACTATGAGCTTGTTGAACAGTGACAAATGCAGTACTTCTGGCTGAAGCATGCACACAATTAATCAAGCCTTCTGATCTTACGGCACTGAGCTCTTTGTCTCAGATCTTCTGTAAGGAGTTCCCTTTGGCTAAAATTATACACTTAAGGTCTTTGTGCTGTTCAACTCAGCCTACTTTATACTTTCTGCCATGTGTGTGGAACTTGAAGGGAGCTAGTGAGATATAATTCTTGTATTGCTTCCGATACGTGACTCTGATTTTATAGATCAAAAACTTTTTCATTTACCAGACAGGGAAAGATAAATATTTCTTGAAATATTTTTCTTCTTAATGAACAAGTTGGTTTTGTATGGGATGTTTCTCAAACTCTTTGCTTTGTCATGGAAGTTTATATTCTTCCTCCTTACGCTTAAACTCCATTTGCTTCAGTGGAAAATACCCCCATTCCCACACATTTTAACTTCCACTATCTTTCCTAAGAGAAAAAGTAGAATTGAGGAGGAGTAAAGCACTGAAAAATAACAATGTTGGCTGGTTTTTATACCTGCAACTCTATGACACCTGAGCCTACTTAATAAATAGAATTAGTCACATTTTGTAACATTTTATTTCACCTTTTTCACCACTCTGGTCACTCTTTCTCAAGCCCTGGCATTTCAGGAAGAAGAAAGAGGAGGAAAAATAAGAAATTTTTTTTTTAAAAAAAAGAGGAAATAAAAAGAGAAAAGAAAAAGAGGAAAACGTTAGTCTGTTTCAGGCCAGAGTCCTTCTTTTCCCCTAGCCAAGTCAAGGGTTATAGCAGCATCCTCTAGATTCCCCCATAAACACCCCAGGCCTGTGCCTTGCTGGCAATACTGAGGTCTTAAACCTCTCCTTTCAGAAGGAGGGAGGGTAGTTTTCACCGATGATGTGACACATCTTCAGATTCAAATTTCATAGTGAATTCACAAATTTCCACACGCTGATGTCCCTAGTTCTGACGCACATGGCATTGCACATATTCATTTCCCATTTTTACCTGCATCACAGGATCAGGTTTTCCACCTCTTGCCAAAGGCGGTCCACAAGTTTCGTCGCCTTCTGATTGGTGTCTCACCATTTTCTGTGAGGCGAGCTGTGGCTGTTTATCATCTGCCAACTAACCTTTTAAGTGACATATTTCTGCACTCTTTCCTGGATCCAGTAGCTGGTGTTAGGAACCTCACCAGAGCTTCATTTCTTGGGTTCCTGCTCTGCAGGTCTCCAGGTTAACCTTTCTAGCTTTAATCAAAAAGATGATGTCAACAGGAATCATATTGTAGGCTTTCCCGGTGCTGATTGTAACCTTTATTGTTGGTTAATTGACAAAAGTGCTAGAAGTCTGTTTCAGAATTTCTGTTTCATAAAAATGTCTCCTTTGTTGAAGTATCAATTAGCAGTCTTGGTTCAAAGTTTATTTCTCTTGCATGCAGCCATTTATTCTGTAATAATTCTCTAGATTCTGACATTAAATACTATAATTTCTCCTGCTATGTTTAAAACCACTTCCAAAGGCTTCTAAGTTTTACTTCCTTCCCATTTTCTACAGAAATAGCTGGAGTTTCTTCATGCTTGGGGAGATTAATAAAACTATAGAGTAGATTGTGAAATTCACCCCAAACCAAAATACAATGAGCTCCATTCCAAGACCTCCTGCAGGCTCCATTTCTTTAATTAAATATATGCCAAGGTTCCTCTCCATGAAGTAAACATATAAAATTGCATATTTGAGGGCAATTATAAGCTAGTGTATTTTGACATTTCTTTACTGCAAATCTTTTAACCTTTATTAAGGGAATTCTGGTTGAAAGGATTTCTACTTGAGATATATATAGCAAAAAAAGCTTAACTCCTGTACGACATTATGAACAAACTAAAGAGAAAGCCTAGGAAATGTGACTAAATGTAACCCCGATTTTGGTCCTACCAGCTGTGGCCAGCAAAGGCTCTTCATTAGCAAGAAAGAGCCGCATGCTTGTACTGAAGCCAGGGGAAGGTGTTTACACTGGGGGAGTTTCTTTCTCCATTCACAGTCTGATTTCCCTGGTGCAGAGAATGACCTCCTGCCAATTCTTGTTGCAGAGGTGCCACAGGACAGGTAAGGAGATAAGGCTGGTTGCAAATGGGGCAGATGTTCAGTATATGACCCTAGTTAGCCAAGACAAAAGCCCTCTGCTCCTGTTCAAACGGAAGCCAGGCATTAGTTGGCTCTTTGTCTTTGACAGTCTTCTCTGTGTCAATAGTTTCTTCTGCCTGTTGGTGGTTGAAAGTGTGAGGTGTGACCCCGGACAGATGAGTGGGGCTGGATGGGCTGGAGATATGACCTTGAACAGGGAAACAATGCTGGGCGGAAGAGACATTTGCAGGCATGCTGGCACTAAGGGGGCGGATTCCTGGATGTATAGTCCTTCTACCCTCGGGGACAGGAGGCTAATGGGCTGCCAATGGCCGCATTGTGACTGGGATGGCCGAGGTAGGTGGTGGGTGTTGCATTAGAGGCACCAAAGTCCTGGGGCAGGTCCAGATTCTCACTCCTGGAGGAAGCCAGCCTCTTGCTGATCCTTCCATCTTTATTACAGACCATGAGGTCTGCTTGGTCTTCTCCCCAAACTGCTCCGAATGTCAGGGACAAGGGATAGAAAACTTTTCTGGGAAGGCTGCAAAAGGGGTTAAAGCAGAGGGCATAGGTGGATTTCTGATTGAGATGTGGCCTGGAGCAGTATGAGCTTCTGCAGCCACCACTGCTGATGTTGGCATGTAGCTACATTAACGTGCGAAACCCCTGTGATATGGGAAACATCCTGGCAAAGAAGCCGCAGCTCCTGCTTGAGCCAAGAGACAGCAGTATGCCCATCGTTTGGCTATCATTTTGAGCAAACCCAGCAGTTTTCGGGAACTGCTGGAGGCTAGTGGTTCTCTGCAAACTATCCACATGCTTCTGCCTTGGGTATAACCTTGAACTTTACTTAAACTGGGGTTCTGTCCTAGAAACATAGACCAAACACATGCTGCACTCGATGTACTAATAAACTCAAGCCTGTTCAAACCTGCTTACTTGACAGCAGGCTACTAGATGAAAGCAATGTTCGTTCACTTATCATCCAGAAATAGAGAGCTCCAGAAGATTTTTCTTACACAGCATAGAAGTTTCCAACCTTTTTTTTTTTTTTTAAGTGGTAATCATCCTACCATGGGAACGAAAGACAGCAGGATAAAACTTGAACTTGCCATTCTTAGCTGGTCAAAACAGAAGTTCTGTCTCCATAACTCCAACTTTCCATACAAATACATGTGCTGAAACTTTGCCATGGATATTTTTCTGCCTTCTAAGAAAAAACGTTTGATGATCCATCTATAAGAGGATCTCTGACATCAATTGGTAATGGATACTGCACACTAAAAAGATTCATTCTGAACAGCTCCTGCCCTGCACAAACCCTAAGCCTCTCTGGCCTGACCTTCTGTGGCTTTTCTTGCCTGCAGAATAACTTAAGAAATTTTTTGCATTCCTAAAAAAATAACATCTGGGCCTCATTGCTCTATACCTTGGAAAAAAAGGGGAGCAATGACAAACACATTCTGCATTCACATCCTCTTTCACCTGGTTTCCTACATGTTTTGAATCAAGATGCTCAAGGGTAAATTTCTGCTGGTCATTTCTGGATGCCCTCCTGAGGGGCAGCCCTCAGAGTGCAGGAGGGAGATAACCCAGCAGCGTGAGGCTGTGCATACAGTCCTGGGTTGCTGCTTTGTGTTCGGCAGGTAAAAGAAGAGTCACTTATTTAAAATATTCTGTATGTTGGCTTTGCAGGGCAAGGTTTTGGTAGTGTCGGCAGCCGTAGCAGTTTGCGGAGAATTGCAGCCTGTGAGAAGGACCCATGCTGGAGAAGTTCATGCAGGACTGTATCCCATGGGAGGGACCCCACGCTGCAGCAGAGGAAGAGTCTGAGGAGTCTTCCCCTTGAGGAGGAAGGAGTGGCACGGAACACTGACCTCAACCCCCATTCCTCATCTCCCCTCCGCTGCTGTTGGCAGAGAAATCAAGAGTGAAGTTAAGCCTGGGAAGAAGGGAGGGGCGAGAGGAAGATGTTTTTAAGTTTTGGATCTATTTATAATTATCTTACTCTGATTAGATTGGTAATAAATAAAACTAATTTCCCCAAGTCCAGTCTGTTTTGCCTGTGACAGTAATTACTGCCTGATCTCTCCCCATCCTTATCTCAACCTAGGAGCCTTTCATTATAGTTTCTCTCTCCTGTCTAGCTGAGGAGAGGAGTGACAGAGCGGCTTTGGTGGACACCTAGTATACAGCCAGAGTCAACCCACTACATGCTGGAAGAATTTTTGCATTCTTTTAAAAATACCAAATTAATCCTGGCACAGGGGTTATGTTTTCTCTAGTCGCTTTCACAGATCCTCAAGAGTTTCCCTCTTACACATCACAAAACTATAAGCTATACATGTTTAGCGGTCTTGCGTGATTTGAAGAAAATAATCTTCCTGAGTTTGTTGCAAAGAGAAGTTCTATAGTTAAAAAAATAATTAAGATTCTTAGTAATTTACTGTTCTCTAGCCATTTGCTTTTGCATCAGCTGCTGACTTTACTGTGATATGCAATGTGGAGGAAATGCCATTGATAACTTGTAAAATTCAAAAGGTCAGGGGCCATGACGGACAAAAGCATTAGAGGAACAATGTGTGTGTCTTGGGGCTGGAAAGGGTAAGATTGAAAGGTGCAGCCATAGATTCATTAACTTAAGGAGTACAGTGATGTTTTGTTGTTATAATTTGAAAGAGTGCTTGGAAACAAGAAAAAATCAGTATGTGTTTGGGAAGGAATAATTCAGCCTCATGTGGATGCCTTTTATTTTTAGAGAAATGTGTCTCCCTTAGACCCTTGTAAAAATAAATTTTGTGGAGCAGAGGGACATTGCCTGCATGCAGAATCGACTATTTGCCAAATGTTTTCTTTGTTTAAAATATGCACTTGCTAGACTGAAGCCTAAACTGCAAAGTTCAAACCAACACTCAAATTCTAAACAGCGCAGACTTTAAAGTCACTGAAGTCCAACTGGGAATCACGGCACTACAAGCAGTCCTGAAGTTAAATTTCTACACCAGCCTTTGCTTACAAAATATCAGAAGAGGTGCAAGTGCTACCACCTGTTTCCTTCCTCACCACTCCTAGTTTTTGCAACAGCTCAGCGGTTAGTGTGTTCCGCCAGGATGGGGATGACCCAAGTTCAGTTTCCGGAGATGGAAAAGCATTTGAGCCCAGAGACTCCCAGCGTATCCTCAGGAAGGACTTCTTCAGTCAGTCCTGTGAAAAGAGTTCACACCGTTTTGTAGAATAATCATCAGATGCCAGCTTAAACGAAAAAAATAATAAAAAAGAGGACTTTGATTATTTTTTTTACCTTCCCAGGTAAGATTACCTGGAAAAGGGAGACATGGGTAACAAGTCTTGCTCTCGGAAAAGCGTCTTCAGGGCAAAATAAGCCGGGTTTGAAGCTAAGAGGTGGAACCAATATGTTTTTTTCCCAGGTGACATCCTCGCTATATTAGTGTCAAGCACATGCATTGTGTCCCTGTCTGGCTCCATTAGCATTAGCGTTGGGGATTACTGCGCACAGGGCAGGGCAGTAACTGATACCCTGGAGCTGGGCGGGGGGTGGGCGAAGGGAAAAGGGACTCCATCAGTGCGGGAGGGGCTGCTCTTTCACATCCTGGGCAAAGCACATTAAGCCACCAGATAGGAGGAAGGGGCTACTAATGCTCTGATATTCTTTACCCACTCCACTTTGGTAGACAGGTTTGAGGCCACTTACTAGATAACCTTGTTGATCAGGGACTGTAACCAATGACAGCCTTTGGGGGAATTATGGGTTGCCACTTAGACTTTATTAGTTCATTTGGTTAAATAACCTGTGAAGATCTTTGCAGACAAAGAGTTATTTGGTAAAGTGGAAGCTTTCTTTAAATGTATTTTTTTATTGTGAAGGAAGGTTAAGGCAGAACAACAACTAGTAATAACAGCTCTATTATATGAAAGCAGGAGCTTTATCATTTAACATCTCACAGCGCATGGCTTGAATCTTCGGATCAGATCAGCACAAAGAGCTGCTTTTCTCCAATTTTAAGATGATATCAAGAGGGTGTTGGGTACCTGGGTACTTCTAGATCCTTCACCCCAAAGTGACTCAGCTATCCTGTGAATTAGGTTCAGAACTTTCAGTGAGGAAATGTCCCGTGAAAGACTAGTGCTTCCTCTGTCATCCCTGGTAATCTTTCTCTAAGAGAAAAATCTGCATCACTGTGGCTTGATTTAAATATGCAATCAGAGTTTAACTTCTTCCCTTATTTTGTAATTAATGTATAAAGTACTCATCTCTTGGCAATATCTCTGGTGTGGTGTGTAACACGCTAGGACTCAGCCCACCTGGGCTCCAGAGCTCGAGTTTGCTCCTGCCACCGAGGTGGGCAGTACCAGGGGAGAGGAAAGCAAACGGAAGGAAGGCTGTCATGCTCAACAACAAAGTGACCTGAAGAGAAAGGCCTGATGAGCCCAGCTGGGATGAGAACCACTGAGAGAGACCCCAGTGGACATCCTTGGGGAAGAAGCTCCATAGATGGAGTCCCCACCGAGAAGGTTCAAACAGCAAACCCAAGCATAGCAAAACTGTACAGTTAAAAAAAAAAAAAAAGAAAAGAAAAAGGAAAAAAAAGATCGTTTTCATGTTCCATAAGGCTATGATTATGTGATATACATATTTTAATTCAAGATCAAAGCGTTGTTTTTAATAGTTAAATATTCACAGATGCAAATTAGCTTTGATTTGCATAAAGTGATAATTATGTTATTCATTAGGAGTTGGTAAATGTTGTGCTCAAATTCCACAATTATTTTGCTTTAGGGTTACTGAGAAACAAGTTTATGAGTTTGAGGGGGAAACCTATTGTGAAAGTAAATGGCGGAGTTTATTTCCACCGAGCCGGGATGATTTACCTACCTCCTACGTTCCCATCATGGCATGTCCAGTCTAGCCCATTATATCAGCTAATGTCTGTGGGGAGGCCCAGGGCTGCTGTCCCTGCAAGGTCATCTGTCAATGCCAGACGGGGAGGGGGAGCTGTCAGTCTGCCCGTGTAATTGTGCCTTCCCAGCTGCCCACGCTGCCCGGGCTGGCCGCGCTGGGGGAGAGACCCACCTTCCTGCCGGCTCACACACACGCACCTTCCCCTGGGTCAGGGGAACAATGGAGCGCGGAGGACAGGGCAAGCCTGCGCCGGGCTGCAGACACTTGATAAATGGGTGGGCAGGCGGCAAGTGACAATATGCAGACAAGTGATATCATTTGCAAATGGATTCGGGAGGGAAGCAGGAACACAGAAAAGGGGGCGGAGGGGGGGAGGCAAAGTCAGGGGCACGGAAAAGGTTTCTCGTTAACCCTTGCGGGAGGGTGGGAAATGTGATAGCTCGGCTCTCTGGGGAAAAAAAAAAAAAGAAAAAGGTTGGGAATGCTGCTTTTCACTCCTTCGCCTACAACTTCTGGGAGAGCAAAACACCCCACAAGGAAGTCACATGACAGTAATTGCCTTCTTAAAAACCACATTTTTAATATCTATTCCATGGGCCTTCTCTCCAGATGCATAGATAAGTGCATCTTGGGATTTACCTGGGACTCACCTTACTTAACTCCTTCTTGGGGGAGATTCCCACCCGCTTGTTCAGAAGCTGAGGTCGGTGCCTCAGAACAAGACCTGGTGCTGGGGCTGCACTGTCCGCCCTCCTCAGACACATTGGCACTGGCATCACCCTATGCCGTGATGCAGCCCCGTCAACCTGGTGAGCTTGCGCCTCAGGGAGACACCCACCTCCCACTGGCAGACAAGGTGGGATCAGGACCACTGCAGGTGTGAATGGCTCTTCAGGAGGGGCTGACTGAGCCAAGCAGGTTGGCAAACAGGAGAGGGGCTATGCACATTTTAAATATTTGTGTACATAAATACCTTGTAAAGATCACTCGTGAGACTAAACCACCTCCTTTCCCCTGTCTAAACAATGGTACAAGAAACACTCATCATCCAGTAGGGCAAATTCTTCTTTAAGCATTTTAGGACCATGGAGTTACTTGCAACTTTCCACTCATGCAGTGACCTCTGCAAATGAGCCCTTTGCAGAATTTCTAAGACCACCAAGCATCAGGAGTAGTGTGAGCTTCTGTGTTTGCAAAGACTACAGGCTGTGTCACCTACAGTCACAGACTGCGTACAGAGGCAATGCCATGACCAGATTTTGGGTTTCTATTTTGTTCTTTGTATTGAGAAGGTTTTTGAGAGTTAGTAAGATCTGGACAGAGCTGTTGGATGTTCTTTAGCTGTCTTGAATTGTTCTCTGCTTACGATATAACCACTGTGATGCAGGTTTGAAGGTGATTGAGGCATAGAGTCCCCAAATCATCTAAATTACTGCAACCAGCAAGCCCCCGTTCCACAACAGATAGCCTTGGATTGCAGTGAGCCATAGTAAAATGAATTAGATCAGGGCATGATTCTTCCCCAGTGACATTTGTGACCAGGGTTGTGTCGTGATGGAGGTTCTCAGAGTACAGCATTTTATGTGATATATCCGGTCACTCGTGTTTCCTGCCTCTCTTTAGCATAGTGTGAACTTTGAAGTAATGCTTCCAGCCCTTTTCCCTGCAAAGAAATGTCATCTGCCTCTTTCTCTCTTCCTTTACATGCTGGATATCATCTGTAGTTACCGTATTACAGTTATTCTATTTAAATGCACTAAAAATACAGATCAAATAGCTGGATCATCCATTAACGGCCTCATTATCCTATTGAATGAGGGCTCTTTCTGACTTTTACTGTGGACATGGACAGGATATATTAGAACTTGTCTGTCATTAATAACTTCACACTCACACACACACACGCAAATCTAAATGACCAATTAATGTCCACATCAGCCTTAATGTTACTTATTAATTTGTATTACCTATAACAGTCACTAATGCTTTTAGAACTTTTTTCACTTAATTCCTGCCTTTTCTTCTGTTCTTTGGCCCCAGATTAATACTATATTTCTTTCAGAGCCTCTCTTATTGTAAGGAGGATGGACAAGATGACCCGATAGCCTTTCCCATCTCTAATTTCTATATGCACACTTCCCTCATTACAACACTCCTGCACAATAAAAGACAAGAGGATCAGGCTTAGCATCTGAAAAAAAGTGTTCTCTTTTTCCCTAGCCTTCTTGCTGTGCTGTTGGCCCTGATTTAGCCTTAGCAGCTATGCTTCTGTTGCTTTTCAGGGCACCGAGAGCCCAAAGATGGGAGGGGGTCATTAAGGGTCGTACAGACTCCATCGTTAGAAACAAAATTGCACATCTCCTTTCTCATCTGTTGCTGGTCTTTTCCTTTTTTAGGAGACTTTTACATTGGTCAGAGAAACCAAAGGTATGGTTTTTACTCTTCTTAGGTCAAGCACTGTCTTTCTGGCAATCAATAGCGGAGCCTTTCACTTAGGTATTTTTGTCCCAGATCACTCAAATGCCCATGGAAACCTTCACTTCTTATGCACAAGTGCTGAGGACATGCATTTAGAGTTGCTTCTTCTACATATCAATGACTGGCAATAGTAGAAAAATAAAAAAGGAGGTTGGTCTCATGGTCAAGGTTTCAGAATTGCATTTCAGGGATTTAGTTTTCCTTTGCTATTTTGTGTGGTCACAGGAAAAAAAATGTAGATTTCTCCTCACCTCAGTTTCCTTGTCTGACAATCTAGGTTGCAAATTTTGTGGAATTAAATTCCTTCTTCTTTGCAAGACATGAAAATCACACTTGGCTTCTCTCTGTTCCGTATTATCTGCATTAGGGGATGAATTTGGGCTTACTTGAACCATCCCGGAAACCCTCGTTATGACAGTTTTTCTTGATCTTGAATGTGACTGGCCTTTCATTTCACCTGAGGTGACTGAAAAGGAGCTGAAGAGCAGCTGAACAAATGAAAAAAAAACCTATGTGGCAAGAAATCTTGCCAGAGCAAGACTGAAAAAGTGATATTTGGAAAAACAATAACTATCAGTAAATTCTTATCCTGATTGTTGCTTTCTCTCCTAGTCCTTTGGAGAAGCTCCTGGGCCAAGAGGAGCGTGGATGCCTTCTTTTTGTGTCCTTGAGGACCTGAACTACAAGTCACTAAGCAGTCCCATGCTCCTCTGTCTATGAGATAATTCTAAGTGTTGGTCGAGGACTCTGATTTAGAGGCTTGTCAAGTCCTTACAACAGGATGACTACCAGTTACTATAAAGCCACTCTTAACATCCGGCAAATGTTAAGGTAAGTGCAAAGACGACTGGTTTTATTGCAATCCAAATTTAACAGCATAGTTACTCAATTTCAAGACAGGTGGACAGGAATAGAAAAAACATAATTATCTATATGTTAGATCACCCAAGAGGTGTCTCTCTCTGTTTCATCCAGCTAGCAAGCTGTCAGATGCTTATGCAATTTCTTGGCACAGCCCTTCCTTACATAGAAGTGTAGTCTCGGGCTGAGCTTTCAGATTTAGGAACAGGTTTATCTTCACAACCTCCAACCTTCCCTGAGGATCCATTCCGAATCTGATATCTGTGCAGGATAAATGCTCCCTTATGCCTTGCTGAGCAGGAGATCAGCCCTTAGCATATGACTTCTTTATACACCAAGACCGACATTTCATGTAACCACCTATACTTTATTCAACCTTGCTTCTACAAAGAGAAAAATGAGAAT
This sequence comes from Apaloderma vittatum, assembly GCF_000703405.1. NCBI lineage: Eukaryota > Metazoa > Chordata > Aves > Trogoniformes > Trogonidae > Apaloderma > Apaloderma vittatum. Next base: position 56,352 of record NW_009704306.1, read on the forward strand.
AGTGTGCATAGTGCTTTCCAATTTCTCATCAAGATCAGAGATGATGATAAGTAACCACTTCGGAGTGATAGCAGGTTTTAACCCCGGGGTGAATGAACCTTGGGCTGGGCTCTGAGGCATTCTGGGGCAAGGAAATTCAGTGCTCTGTATATTACTGACTGATGCTGAAGAGACATTCCTGAACTCATACTTTTATTTTGTAGCCATTTAATTTTAATCTTAATTTATTATAAACAGGGAAAAAACATATTCAAACATCTACAAAGGCAGAAGGTTCTGGTTTTAATATTAAAATATATCATTTGCAATAACCTTTATGGCTTTGTCATATACTCTCAATAAATGACTTCTAAGATTGATTAAAGACCATAGCTTTGCTTCACATGTTAATCAATCTCACAAGCCAATTAGAGCTTTGGTGCTAGAAAGCAACTGAGATCGTCCTTTAGCTGTATATGGCAGCATTTATTGTTCAAGCCAAACCTTTATGACCTAATACTAGTGGAGGAACTCATGACAGTTTATGGAAAAAGAACATCAAAGAATTGCAAGATTATTCATGCTGATTCTTAAAGAATAGGTATTTCACAGAATCACAGAATGTTAGGAGTGGTAGCTGTATTTCAGAAGAGGTAAAAACTAAACGCAGAATTGGATTTCCTGGGCTAAATCAGAACTAGTGCTTAAGAATAGCAGACTCCTACCTCTAAGCTACTCCATGTATTTTTCCTTCTTTTTATGACTTGGAATGCGTCAATTAAATTTGCTTCAATTTCACTACCTGTAAAATGGGAATAAAACTACCCGTATTCCATCTGGATGAGCTGAGGATGAATTAGCTCACACTGGAATTAAATGAAAAACAAGATATCGGCTCCAATGATAGTAGAGTTCCCCACCTGGACAACTTAACTCTAAATTAATTTGGAGCAACAAGAGCAGAACTGCCTCAGACTTGCAGGTCACTGCTTCCCGGTCCTGACTGCAGTGAGCATGGTAGGCTATGGAAAATGAGCAGAGGGAGCTACAGTCCATTTTCTGCATGTCTCCACAGCTGACCTGCTTGGTAGCTTTTATAGCAGAGAGGCCACAAACTAGACATGGAAAATCAACACTTGTTGTGTCAGTTCAGCTCAGTGCTGAGGCACACTGATGTGCCTGAGTTATACATGAATAAACAGATGATTTCAGGCATCAGGGCTACAAGCCCCTGCATTTTTCAGGAGATTTTTAACTCACTCGAAACATAAAGAGAAATCCTGCACCGTGTAGGATAAGCGCCCAAGCAAGAACTGCCCTGGTCCTTTCACAATAGGTTGACTGGAATCTCTGAGTATTAATGTAATTCAAGTGTATATCAGTACTAATAAATCAAGAGGTAAAGTAAAAATAAAAATTGAAAATAACTGTAAATGTCACAAAAGGACTTTTGAATTTTCCGTAGTGAATATTTATTCCAAAATTCTTTGGTATTGCAATGTATTGTGAAATATTTTATTTCACAGAATGTACATTTTAAAGTGTTGAAAGATCAAATTCCTAGAATTCATCTATTCTTGAGGTGGATGCTAACAACATGTTAGTACTAGACTGAGGGCATTATCTAAGTTCCATGTATAGCCTGAATTCCAGACAAGACTGAAGCCAATTTTATTTATGTTTCGTCTTGGTATAATATCTTTCCGTCATTCAATTGTCTCAGTCTAAGCACTGCAGGAAAGTTACTTTGAAATGAATGTCTGGGTGTCAGGGGCTAGCAAGCTAATAGTATAATTATTTTTGTAGTCTTTATTAGTTGAAATGTTTATTAGAAAGGTTACTTTTTATCCAATGAAAGATGAAAATCTGGGTTTGATTGAGCACTGTTTGTTGTTTTAATATTGTTAGCTGTGTGAATGGGTTAACACACTTCTCATCTTCCAGAAGCTGAAGGCTATGAGAAATCCCAGGGGTAGCCACTCCTTAGCCCACATTTGCTGCCTTTGCCAAGGAAAGATCCCATAAGATTTCCCCCCCTCTATCACTTAAGGGTTGTGATGATTTTTAATGTCACTGCCTAGATGGCCTGGAGATTTTTATCTATTGCACTTACAGGTCACCTTAATATTATCTCACTCAGAGGGGGGAAAAAGTTTCTAGTGGGATAATATTAAGTTATACAGCATGACACAAGGTCAGACTGTGAGAGACAAGAATATATGAATAAAGCCAGTGGCCATAAGAGTCACCGGTGTGAAAAAGAAAAAAGAAGAAGAAAAAAGAAAAAAGAAAGGAAAGAGGAACAAAGAGTAAGAGGGGGAAAGTGCTAGTGGAGGAGAAAAGAAGCAAGGAGAGGGGAAAGAAGATGGAAAGATTAAAAGGGAAAAAGAAAGGATCAGGGTCAGAGTGAGTAATAAATATAAAGTCATCCTTCTTATCCCAGTCAGCTGCACACTGTGTGCTTTCGGTGGCCATGTTCCTACTGAATTAGCTCCAGACTGTTTCTTTTCTCTGGGACTCCATCTTTTTGAAAATACATCATCAGTACAACTCCATCCTGAAGGCATATTACGCTAATGCATCATTATTGCGATGGCTGACTGATGATGCGCTGGTGTCATACATCACTAGAGCTTGTGCCTTGCCCTGATGAAATGTTGGTGTGATACATAACCAGCAAGAAGCACACGGGTCCTGCTTCTAATGACTCCAAAGATGTAAACTACCCAGAATTAAAGCTAAAGCCTTGGAGAAGAGCAGTGAGGAAAAGCGAGCACCTCTAGAAATCCAGCAGAAGCCTGAGCCTCCTGAGAAAACCTGCCATAACTTTGAGTTACATTAGTGGAAGTGCCTGGAAAGCTGCCAAAACCTAGCCGCAAGGCTTGGACAAGACTTTTGAAAGCCTCAGCAACATGGTATTAATGAGAGGCAGCTACCATGGGCTGGAGAGGGCAGACAGCAACATCCCAGTCCAGCCCTGCCTGTGAACGTAAAATCACAGCTTGAATGACAAGCAGGTCCACAGCAAGGGAAGGGAAAGAATGGGGAAGGTGGGGTGGAGGGGACATCTCTCATCAGGTGTCTGGCCTTGGCTCCCATCCAGATGAGCATTTCTCCTCCTATACCTAAAACACACTCACTCTGCTTCTATGGCTCCCTGTGGAAGCCAGAGTCTGCCTTGACGGACGGGACGTGGGAAGCTGCATCATCCTGGTTTTAATCTGACGGTTTTGGGAGGGGGGGTGGAAGAAGAATAGAAACTTGGCATGAAACAGTCATTTCTTCATCCCCACACACACACTCTTCCTGTCCTGTAAAGATTTTGCCCAACCATATGCAAAAGCCCAACCAGTTATTTCATACACACCCACCTTTACCTCAGTGCTCCCTTCCAACACAGTCGATGCACCTGCCTCACTCTCTGGACCAGGCTCTGGGCCTCCCTCTGCTCCTGGCTTCCCAGTGCCCTGCAGCAACCTCTGTCTCTGCGTCCCAGTTCCCCACAAGTGACACAAACCCCCTTAGATGCAGAGTCATATGGCTCTGAGTGAGGTTACTGGTTCAGATATTTTTCTTACAAAACAAGTCTGAAATAAGATGTTTTCCTCTCAGAGGTCCCTCTCCTCGCTGATTGTAATTCCTCTGGAAATAAACACAAGCAATGCTTGAGCCATTGGCAATTGTCATTGCATGAGCTGGATTCCTCTCTTAGTCTTTTTACATTGCACCACCTGTGTAACAGTGGGTCTAGAGTACGTCTGAAGTAGCTCTGTTGTTCAGAATGGAATTACTCCAGATCTACACCCACATTGCTGAGAGTTGAATTTGCTCCAGTGGTGCTAACCAAAGAGGATAGCTCAGAAATGTAAACTGTCAAAAATTAGAAGAGGCCTCAACTCAGGATATCAAGGTATCATTTTTTCCCTCAGTCTTGCAAAATTGCTGTGCACCTGCCATAATTCACATATCTTTTAATGGACTTAATATCCTGCTTTTTCACAAGGGAAATAATCTCATCACAAGGCTGCAACTATATTAAGGAGCATTGGTTTGCAGCGTTCATCATATAAATACCAAATTGGGCTGTGTGCATGGAGTCTGACATTTAAGAATGAATGTGCTGCAGAAAGAAAATCTGAAGCTTTGCAAGAATGAATGAATTTTGGCACCATTAAACAGTAGTTTTGCTTTTAAAGCATGATTCCTTGAAAGTCATTGCTGGCTGTAAGATCTTCTAATGTATTCCTTTGTAAATTCTGCTCTAATACAGAAGGCCCCAGAGCAGGTTTCTGAAAGATTAGTTTCAGCTCTTTGAGAGATTCAGCAGCAACCAGGGTTCATCGTCTGCAGGAGTGACGGGCAGAGAAAGCCTTCATCGCAAAATCACAAGCTTGTGCGCAAACATGTACTCGGGGAGCTATCTTTTCACAAAATAATCATTGTTTACAGGTTTTCAATACCTAATTTATAATTTCTGTATGACCATAACCAGGAGCCGGAGTCACTGTCAGCAGGTCAGTGGTAACAGGACTAACAAATAACTGCCACAGGATACCTTGAGGCAAACCAGCCCCTCCGAGGTCCATCCCTTCTGTCGAAGGTGGTGGGAGACAGATCCAACCAACAGCTATGTCTTTGCCTTCCCTGCCTAGACCTGACAACCTTCTGTTAAAAGCTAATGATAAGCCTGAAATGAAATTAAAAAAGAAAAATAAAAATGACAGTTCAGTTCAGGTAAGCGCTCTGAAACGCAGATGGCTATGTGGGCTGTCCAAGTAGCTTTGGCCTGCAACAACAGGGACTGCAAAATTAATCACATAATATCTACTTTTTCTGCTTTTTATCCTGACAGAAGCCCTATAAGAACAGTTGTTTCTCAGATGATTTTCCAGCACTTAGACTCACTCGGTTTACAGTTCTGCCCCTCCAGTTCTGGTCAGAATCAGGAGACAGATTCAGAAAACAGTAATTAAAAGACAGTTACAGAATGCCAGGCAAGGGACATATGATGCCCTCGGGGCAGACAAGGCAGGTATCAGAAGATGGGGCAGTCAGGAAGGTGCTAAAAGTTTCAGCACTGCACTGGTCCATTTGCTTGCATTGAAAGCTTCTTTTAGCCAGTGGTTCATGTTGTTATCTGCCAGAACACTTGGACCTCCACAGCTTTTCGACATCTACTTCATATCTTGTATCTATGTCCAGCAACATAAGAAAATTACACAGGGAGGGTGCCTGAAGTTAGCCTCTGAAGAGGTCAGAAGGCTTGCAGCACCTTTGTATCAACCAGAAAGTTCTCTGGGGAAATCAATAATGCAACGTCTCTCCTTTGGATTTAGTTAAAGAAACATTTCAGGCTTCAGTCTCAAAGCAAACACAAACAAAGCAAACACATTGACTTTCTCATACAGCTACTATCTCCCCAGTGCACTTGAAAGTGAGGGGGATGAATCATTTTCACGTAACACACAGAGAAAAATTTTTTAATGTCTTAATTATTTCCCTTGTGCATAAAGCATTTCAGTCCTATTGTTTCTTTTCACAATCTGTTTGGGGTCATTGCCCACCCAGAGGACTGTGAAACTCCAGGCAAAGCTAGAGAGCTGCATGTATGTTTACTGAGCCAAGGTTACCACTCCTGATGTTGACCTATGGCCTTTGACAAAACATTTCATAGTGGGCAGCGTAAGTTAAAAGCCCAGTCAAGACAACATAGTTGTTATGAAACTCTAAAGCAGCACACAGGTTATCAAAGATGCATCAAGTCCTCCGTGATCTTTGTCTTTCTTTTGGATAGACATCAAGGGAAGTATCAAGCCTCAGCTATTTTCTCAAATCACTGCTCCCCAAAACATCCAGACTATTGTTTCAACACCCTAGATAAAGACTGGCTGGCATCTCTGAGCCTTGGGCTGACTTTTGCTGGTGTGAGACTGAAATGGTTCTGAGGAGGGGCTAAGCTCTTGGTCAGCTGTGGAAGATAGCGCCAAGGTCATCAAGAGCAAGATGGTCACCTGCTGCCAGGGCACCACGCCCCCCTTTACTGTCCTCTCACCAGCATTAAGAAGGAAAAGATCCTTGAGTTAAAAAAATATGGCAGGCTCAATTTATTCTAGAACAAACTGCCCATGAGAAAGATTAGTCAGAACTTTAATGCACTGCTGCTTACTTCCATAGAGAGTAAGAGTGGGTAAAGCCTGAATTTCTCTGGATTTCAAAGATAAGAGTTAATTTTGACTTAACACACTTCTAACATCAATGCTGCATTATGTAGGTTGAAACCAATTTTAGTAAAGTACTGCGTGCTTGGAAGGTGCAATTCCTTTCTACCTTCCACAGCACTTAACATACTAATTGAGTTGTAGTCACCAAACCCAAATTATTACAATAAACATTCAGTCTGTCTCTGCTGGACAACCTTCTATATGAGTTATGTTTGAAAATATTCCAAAGATACATTCATTCCAAATGGAGGTAAAGAATTGAATGACACTATGGTGTAGGTGGGATCTGTGAAAAGAGACATCAACTGTGGAATATCTTCCGGAAAAAGAAACACATATTAATCGTTGAGGTGTTTATTTATAGTATACACACACAGAGATGTATATATTACCCAGGGTTATTCAATCACCTGTAAGTTAACCTCTCTCTCAGTAAAAGTCTTTCTGAAGGAACAGAATAAGCAATTGAACACACAAAAAAAATCCTGCTGCACTAAGCAATGTCTTCCCATTTTCTAGTTTTACTACTTCGACATTTCTGAATTAGCATTTATTCATAGCAATTCCTAAAGTGTCATCAAGTGAATTCTGCACTGAAAGTCTATGCAACTGAAAAGTCTGTGTTACCTCCCACCCCTATTTGCAAACACTTTGGGGCAAAAAGATTTCTCCTGATGAAACTTCTTTCCACCTGGAGCTGGGACAGAATCTGTGCAATGCAACAGCTTTGTCACACTTCTCACTCCTGCCCCTCAACAAGAGGACCCTTGGCTCTCAAAGTGCCCTGAGCACTGAAGCTCGGAACCAACAGCTTGCAGATAGATGTGGCAATGACTCTACTGTGTTTGGAAAACAGTTGCCTCTGGAGTGGACTAAAGACCAACCATTTTCCATTCTTAGTAGAGAAAGTAGAATTTTTATTTATTTCCCTCTGGGTGAACAGAAATAGGAGTTTGGTAGGAAGGCACAACAGATGAACTTGAGAGCTATTTGAATTTTGTTTTCTTCACTGCAGGATGGATATTTTTCTTGGTATCAGAACAGAGATGAGAGCAAGGAAAGCAAAGCTGGGGTTTCTAATTGTTAGATGTGTCACTGCGCTGTCCTAGGCAGCATCTGCCCAGCTGAGACCTGTGGCCACCATCACATTCATCAGACGTTGTGCCAATCTCAGTCACTGGTGGAGGTTGTAAGTGGAGAGGCTCTAACATGTGAGGTTGTACGGCTCTTCCTTAGTCTTACAGGCCAGAGAGCAGATCTACAAGTGAGGGCTGTAAATCAGCAGGTCTGCCCAGTTTTCTCGAGGAAGGTGCAACATATAACTGCAATGGGCTTGATTCAAACCATTTTGCAGTAAACACTCATGAGGCTGGGTAAAAATGCCAACTTTTAACATACTTTTCTCTAAAATCTTGGTTTCTTTTCTTTCACAGTCAATAAATGTAGGAGGCATCAGGAAAAGTAAATTTCTTGGGCAAGTGGAGACAATTTTTCAAGAGGGTCCTAGGGAATCTGAGCTTTCCGTGTCAAGCAAGAAGGCACTTTCTGAAGTCGTAGAAATAACTGCAGCTGTGCATGTTCTTGGGGAGAATGTCAAAAACTTGGATCTTTAGTTTAATGGCACAAGATGAGGAAGGAAAACGGGATATAGAAAAATTGTAATTTTCATCTCTTGGCAGTATCATCTAATAAGAAAATACTGTCCTCAAGGATTTTTTGGGTTAGGATTTGTAACATGGCAGAAACACCTTTCCTAAACAAAGACAATGTGGAAACCTGCTAAGATATTAGGAAGGTCTTTCAAAGAGTGAAGCTGCACAGAAAAGCTGCAGGCATCCCCAGGATGGGAGGGTGCAGGTGTTTCAGGCAGAACTGCTAGGAGTTTAAAACAGGAAGAAGAAGGTACTATATTAGTTTGGAACACACAGAAAGACTATGAATGTATAAAACATATTTACCCACCCTGGAATTTAGCCAGGGCTAAGGAGAGAGTATTTTTGACAGTGACATGTGGTCAATATTTCAGCCTTATACATCCTAAAGGCCCAGGTCAATGGTCTCCCTGAACAGTCAAATGGACTGGGGAGCTCCTCTCTCCCTCATCGTGTGCTTCCTAGATGAAATGCCTCTGCATCATTTAACCACATACTGAGTGCATACATCCAACATCCCAGCAGCATCGAGCACACCTGTGCAGCCCGAGGTGACTACATAAAAGAAACTAATAAAGCAGCACTCACATTTCATTCATTTTATTCACCGGCTCGCAATTTCAGGGATGGAACGGAGCACAGCTGGCCTTTGGATGTTAAATATGCTTCAGAAGCCAACACTGGTTCGGCACACAGGCAGAAGCCTTCTCGTCTCGTGGCTCTCCACAGGCAATAGAAAGGAAGTATGTTGGCACTCTCACAGCTGGCAGTGGGGCTGGCACAGGAGAGCTGTAAATACTGTGTAGGCATGATGGTGCAAGCTGCCAAGGTGAGAGCGGGTCAGCACACCTCGAGGGGCTACTAGCCACCCATAGGAAGGCACGAGGAAGAGTGTTTTTAACTGAAGTGAAGGGCAAAGGGTAGCATGGGTAACTGAGATGATGAATTAAGGCTGTCCTGATAGGGACAGGTGCTGCTGGGAGTGGAGATGCATCTCAGGAGGCTTTGAGGCTTTGTTACATCACCAGAGCAAGGAGGTGACTGCAGTTGTGACTGGGAAAAGCTCCATGCTCCTAGGAGTGCCCTGCCCTGAGAGAAGTACTCCAGAATACCTGCTGTTCTGTACCTGCTCTGGTGCCTGTTCAGCCCACCATGGTGAGGGGAATCTTCCGTTTCCACCCCATCTCACTATGCACCAGGGTGGGTATGAGAGCCTCACTGGAAGTTACATCCTCCCTGTATCACTTGGGCAGCTGCTAGAGAGGCATGGAGCACATGAGAAAGAGCTGTATTAAGTCCTTTGACTCTTTCTTATTGGTCTGCAGTTCAGAATACACTTTGTCAACTTATTTTTCCTCCTCAGAGCCAGAGAAATTAAAAAGGGCAGAGGTGCATCTCCTAGGGAAGCAGAGGAAGACTCTCTGATCAGGTAATGTTTTTATCTGGGATTCTTGACATGTAATTCGCTTCTTAGAACTATGTGGACAGTCCCTGTGAATTTCTGGGTTTATTAAATCACCCAGAGAAGCTCCTTTTGGATGTATGTTCAGCTGCAGGGGAACTTCCTTTAAACAGCCGTTTCCCACAGCAGGATGACAGCTTGCAGAATGTGCTCACCCTGGCCCAGTGTCTCTGCTGACAGAACGTGACAGTAAGGGCTGCCTGGTGGGGCGTAGCCCCATCAGATACCAAAATCAGTGTCCAGGTACCCAGACCTATGAGCTGAGTGCCAAGACCTCACCACAATCAGCTGTAAACGTTGGGTACAGCTGGTGCTGAGCACAACTGAGAGGTGACAACCAAAACCATTCTACCTTTGGGCCTAAAGTTTCATTCTCAAAACCTTTTTTCTCCCTAGGCATATCCTCTTGAAGCATGCAGATATCCAGTCTTCAGACTCAGCACAGAGCCTTGCTTCAGGCAATCCTACTTGTGTAGGGTCCATATGGAAGGACAAGGTAATCAAAAAACAGTTAATATGTCGGGTAGTAGCACTGTTCACTTATAGTAGCCTATAATGTCTTAAATTCTCACAAACAGCTATTAGATTTAACGGAACCCTGAATTTCCCCCATGGTAGATGAGCGGCTGATAGATAAATGAATATAGATCCAGCCTCTAGGAGCAAACGCTGTATAAAAAAAACCCCACCCCAAAACAAAACAGCAACAAAAAAGGCACTGATACTCAAAAGGGCTCAAACTGCAGAATTTAGCTCCTCATTTCAAATAACCCTGAGGCTGTGGATGCCTAGAATTGAGATTCCAGCTTGGCCTCTTGTAAAGTTGAAGAGTCACATGAAAAATTTGAAACCGAATTGCTAATTCAAGGCTTTTCTTAGACGTTTCATTTGATCCTTTTTTTTTTTTAATACTAAGGTCCCAGCCTTCCCTCAGAGCTTGCACTGTCAAATGGCATCCTAATCTCAGTACCACCTCTAGCTCATTAAATCATATTTTCACCCCATTTACACATAGACATTGCCTAGTGTAGAGTTTCCCTTATTGCTGTGGAGGAGCAAATTAGGGTCTAACTTTTATGATCAGGAACATTTTTCAGGCGATGGTGGAAGTGTTCACATCCCCTTCTCTTGGTGGTGACCAAATGTATCCATATTCTAAATTAAGCCTTTCTTTATATACTTGTAAAAGTCAACCAAAGAACTTTGTCATCAGTAAAAAGTATTAAAAAAGCCCTTGGTGCCTCCAAGTTCTAACACTGAAAGTATTTTGCCCAGGGCACTTGGCTGTAGCAGAAAATTGCCTTTTTAATTTGCAGAACTCAGAAAAGTCAGAAGATGGCAGCAGTTCATTCATGCATTAAACAATCCCTAAATCTCATGAACAGAACAGCTCTTCCTTAAAGTTATTGCTGTTACGCAACCACCTAAGAATAAAGATTTATAATTTACTAAGCAAAATAATTCTGCTTACCCACGCTCTACAGTCATCAAAGCTATTATTTCTCATATTCTTTTGCTTTTTTTTTCATTGTCATCAGTGCAGTGGAGAAATTTTCAGGGAGCAGGCAAAAGTACATTGTCATAGGAAGAGTTTTTAGACGGATACTTTTAATTCCAGACATATGTTTTCAAGATCCTTAAACGTACTTCCTTAGTTTTTTTCTATTTTACAAATACCATGTAAGGAACACAAAGAAACAAGACGGGTTTGATACTTATATTAACATGAGGTATTAAAAGGAATTGTTTTTTCCCTTGCTTTCACAGTAGAATATTTTTATCTTACTCTGTGCTAATCTACATACCTCATCATTTCACACTATCAGCAGTGGGATCTCATTTCTCAAAAGATTTAATACTGTTAATGTTGCAGTAATGACCTATATTACTAAAATTTCTCTACCTTGAGAAAATATATCATAGTACATTTAAAGTATGGCATAAAGGGTTAGCATAAATAATTAAACTAAATTGCAGCCATCAAAAAAACAAGGCAGGCCAGATTCAAGCTGCCTTAGAAGAAATCCAGTGTAACTCTGTTGCTGTCAGTGGAATTATTCCCAACTGACACTGGCTTAAGGGATGCAGAATCTGGCATCATAGCTTTTGTAACACAACCTACTTGTCATTGTGTGTTCACTTATTCACTTAATTCATAAAATTCAATCAATCACAATGGGCCACCCAGCCACTAGAGTGAAGAAAAGAAAATCTATTGTATATGATATTTCTTTGATCAACTACGTCTGAAAGTGCATTCCCCTCTCCCACCCCCCAGCAAAAGAATGCATCAGAGACCAGGGCTGACATTGTGGTGCTGGGAGCTGATATTTCCCTTCAGCCTCATTTGTATTGCTTTATTGACATGTTAATGACAAAGTACTTCCCCAGGTCTTATGAAGTACAGAACAAGTCAGAGAAATTAGAATAATACCTAGTCCTAATTAGAAGCCAGGTATCTGCCTGACATGCTCTCTTGTTGTATTTAGCAGCTTCAGATACTTGCACATTGATTGATTTCCTGCTTGCTTGATTGATTGATAGAGAAGCTCCACCGAGCTCATAGACACAGGTGTGAAGGGAAGCTTTTGATGTATGAACAAAGATAATGATAGACTTATAAACAACGCGAAATGCTGAATCTATGAATTAAGCGTAATGCAAACAGAAAATGTGCCCAGCACTGCTCTAAGAGCAATGAGACTAGAAGGAAGATGTGTTGTGTATGACTGAACCTCATTGCTACAGGCAAAATTGTACTGCCAGGAAGATTTGCAGGTGATGGTTCTGATTGCCTGAAGATCTCTGCACAGAAGCAGGGCAGCAGAAATTAATCCAATCCTTCCTCTGCAGCATTGTAAACACTGTTTTGGAGATGGGCTTCTAGAGCTTGCCTGCTCTGGGAGACAAGGGTTTATCCAGAAAGGAATCAGATTGATTTTCTGCATGTGAAGATCACAAATGTATTTCTATACGGGAGCTAGGGCATTAATTGATGAGAAAGCTCAGTGTGCAGAGGACAGAAAAGATCAGCAAAACACAGAACTAGTGGGCTGCAGATTTCTCTCTACATCTCCCCTCCACCCACCCCCAAATAAAAATATTTAACAACAAATAGAAAACCACAAAAACTGTAAGGGGCACCTTGATCCTCAGATGCTGCTGAGCCCATCTTTCTCTGCCGCCTTTGATCTGTACTCCCCTCCTCTGTTCTGCACAGTGACAAATGCACTGCACACAGGGCACAGAGTGCAGCACAGCAGGACAGATCCTTTTAGCTAGAGCTGTGCAAAATGTTCATAGCAGAGCCCCAAATCACAAGAAACTTGCCTGGCTTCAGGTTTCATTGCAAACTTGGAACTCAGACCACGTTTGTCAAAAGGTTACTGAGATTTGCTAGCCCTTTGAGGAATTTCTCTTTCTTTCCCTTGCATGCTCCTTTTCACTTTCTCTCTTTAATCTGCCTGAATTTCTAAAACTATTTCCACAGTGTTTAGGCACTTGGAGGACTCACAGTTTTGGATTAAAAAACTGCCAAAAGTATTCTCTCATGGTGTCAGTTCAAAACCAGGTGAAAGTAGGAGATTCATTCCAAGAAAAAATAAAACAAAACCAAAAAAAACCTAAACCCAAACCAGCAGTCAACTAACATTCTCTCAGTTCCTGCAAATTTGTAAGCCACAGACTCGATTCATGAAAGGTTTGAACATCTCTTTGAAAGTGTCCCAGTAATCCCACTGATTGTCATAGTGTTAGGGCCAAAGCTGGATTTTCTGAACCACCAAAATCAAAATGGAACGTGGGTATATAATTCCATTGCAGTCCAAAGCAAAATGAATCCCTGTGAAATGAAATCACAGTTTCACACACCTCTTTTTTTTAGTGTTGTGTTTAGAGACACCATGGCTCAACAGAAATTTGTACCACCTTGCTCTTACACCATCCCTCACTCAAAGATCTCACATCACTTAGCAAAGATTATCTGAGTAATTAATTGACATATGGTCAAACAGAAAGTCAGTGTTAAGGTTAGAACCCAGGTCTACTTAGAGCTTTAAAGTCAAGCTCATCCGCCTTGCTGGCAGAAGTGCTGTCTAGTTCTGTTTGTGCCAATGACATTTCAGGATTCGGTTTGCATATTTAAAGAAGAGGTGAGTGATCTCTCTCTGGACATACCTTATGTGCTCTGGTGCACATAACATCAAGTGGCATATGAATTCAGCACAGTGATATGCAATTTTTCAGAGCTTTTTGCACGATGTCTGAAGTATCTACCCTTTCAGTACCTAACAAAGATGCTGGAACTTATGCACAGACTTAATGAACATCTTCAGTTCAAACCAGACTTTTAAGAGATGTGTGAAGTGATCACACAGCTGCAGGGGATGCTTTTGTTTTTGATTGACCAGACCCATGAATTTTAGAGAACTTAAGGTTTTCACCAGTGCTCCAGGAGCAAGATCACTATTAAGCTAACACCTCTTGTGTCCTGATAGAGATGCCAAGCTTACTTTATAAACTTGGAGGGACATTTAAAACAAAAGAAGAGAAAATAGCGTGTTAAGCTAGCGGAGGTTCAGTTGAGTCATTACGTTTTAATGCCCAACCCTTGTTTGTTCTCTATTTCTCTTTGGAGATCTTTTGCCATGGAAGGTTAAAGATTACTGAGATAACCAACAATAAATGTGTCTGGCATTGTGACTTTTGACCAATAATTATAACTTGGGTTGACTGAAATGAATCAGTACCCAATTTTATTTTACATCCTATTGCAACAAAATTGACATGGGTGTGAATTAAAATCTTAGCCCTGCTGATTAACATCAAAATGGGGATGGCCATTTCTCTGAGCTTTGACAACAACCCGAGCCTTTCTCTTTTATCAGCAGTGTGGACTGCAGCACTGCAGTAGTTGCTTAACTGCTCCTTTGCCCATTAGGACTCAAAGAACTCGGCTTTGGAGTGGACTTCAGAAATGACTCAGAGTTTCAACAGACACACCCAGTTACTGGCTCTGTAGTACACTAAAACCTTTCCAGTATAACATATTTTTTTAAAAGAAAGGCTGTGTATTGCTCCCTGTAGACCCGAGGGCATATAGTCAGTCACATCATGGGTGCAGGTTGAGTGATAACTGTGCAAACTGTGGTCTCACACCCTGCCAGCCTCCTTCAGTCTGATTCTGAAAGGGTGCCTGGCACAGAGAGAAGAGTCCTTCTCCATGTAAGCCCCAGCCTGACTGCTGCAGCTATTAGGGTTATCTACGGGGATGCTTACGCAGGAGGTAGTGCCCTCATGTCCTGTGTACGTTAGAGGTTGCAGCTGCAGGTGGCCATTGGCAGCTTCCTGGTGCAGAGACCAAGATTACGTGAGATTTGCGTAGGGGGTCAGTCATTACCCGTAGTCATGGCTTTGCTGATCTGCACTGAAAAGAAGCACCGTGCAGCCATACCAGTTTGTGGAGCTTTAACTAAGCCAATCTTAGTGATGCTTATATCTGAGATGGCAATCAGTTTATTGAGAGCAGCCATCAGAGATGGGGAGCTACAAACCAGGACTGTGCTGGAGTCAGTAACTGAGACAAAAAGCATCAGTAATTCTTATCACCAAAGCATCCAAAGCATGTGCCCAAGCCACATAATCTTCACTATCCAGCCCAAGAGCCAACACTCCAATCCACCCTGGTCAGAGGCTTACTGTAGGCATACTGCAAAAATAAACATAGATTATCAAATTTATGCTTTTAAAATAGTTTGACAAAAATAAATTATCTCGACTTCCAGAAGTTCTTAGATTTCCCTGTTGTCCTTTTTTTTTTTTTTAAAATACGCATTAGGTGATTCAACTACAAAAACTTTAGAATCACTGTCTTCCACAATCAAACATGTTGATTAAACAGATTATTATCTTTCCTGCCTTAAGTAGTTCCTAGCATTTTGGTGCCACAGAGGAAGAACAGCAGCAGGTTTAGTTATTAATAATATGTTGTCATGACAATTTTTTTTGCAGTGTGGGAAAAATGCTCTCAGTAGCATTCTAGGTACAGCCAACTTTCAAGGTAGTTACAATGGCTGATTTCTTTGGGGAAGGGTGATGAGGGGTAGGACTTGCTGTCTGTCAAAGTTTGAAATATCTTCTAGGAGATAAACTGTGGTCTTCTTGCTTGCATTTGTAATTGTCCACTCCTATAAGTGGTCTCGTGAGACTTTCTATGATTATTGGGTATGAAGGAGAACACAGCATTCACGATACAGTTGAGACTGATGTTTATTTCAAGTTCACAAATGCAGAGCAATTTCAGAAATGTCTTTGAGAACTGGTCTTTTTTTGCAAATCTTGGACTCAAGAATTCAATGGCAGAAATTCTCAGACAAAAACTCTGCAATTCCCCAGAAGAAAGGTCTATGTCAGAACAGAAAATGTGCCAGAAATTTCTCTGTTTTGAACAGAGGTATTGTATAAGCCTAGGGAGATAAGGGGGTGACTGGGGCTTTGGGTTTTCATCATCCTTAAGCTCCATGTCTTTTTTAAGAAAAAAAATCAGATATTAGCCAAATGTGACTTCAGTCCCATCAGAGCAGTAACTTTTATGTTGGAAGTAGTCCTTTTGGAAGAGCAGAATTGGATTTGAGCCTAGATGTCTACTGTATTTGAGCTTAGCAGAAGACTGCTAAGACATACAGGTATCCCATTTTACCCCATGGCAACCACGCCATTTAAAATGGGAAGCAGAGGCCACCCTTTCAATTCTTTGCCTGCTTGCTGCCTGTCATCTCAGCATCATGCACTGCCCCCAGGTTACAAGATACTCTAGTCTTCCAATTAGCCTACTTTATATGAAAAATAAATGTCCACTGAACTGGAGGAGTAGAGCACTTGCACGTGTGTGAAGCGGGGAGAGACTTACGCTGCTGCCAGAGATTAGCGCACTAATGTGAAATAAGGAAGAGAGGTCCAAATCTCTGGGCAAATAAATATTTTATTATCTACAACAAGTGGAAGGGCTTCTGCAAGAGATGTCTTGCTGTGGAAAACAGTGTATGGTGGATTAAGCTTCTCCTCAGGGGAAACCTGGCCTTGAGCTCAGGCAGGATGGTAAGAGGAAAGCAAGCCTCTTTTTCTATGTTGCATCACTATCCAGGGGATATGGAAGAAGACTTTTTTCTCTCCACGTAGTTTTCATGAGAAAAGACTGACTTGCTTTAGGCTTCTAAAACAACTCTCCAGTTTCAAACAGAGATGGATCCTTCTCTGCCTTTGTGAGGCAAGAGTTAGATCTGTTTCCTCTTCCTAGCAGGAATACCTCTGGTTTCAGCAAAAATAACCCACCACATCACAAATCACTTCTGGAAGCAAGTAGCTGTGTATGGACGTGGCATCAAGCATGAATGAACTCTCTCTAAGCAAAACTGACCCCAACAGGCCTCTCATGTCTCCACTACCCAAGGTAGGAGATGCAGGAATAGGAGTAGGATCAAGAGGCACTTTCACGCTTGCTCCGTCACACTCCCACGACAAAACCTCTCACATTCTGTCCAGCTCTGCTAGGAGTCTGAGAGCAACAAGCTGCTGCAACAAGACACACCAAGGTGGTTTTGTTGTCCAAATTGTTATTGCATTTATTTTTAAGCCGGGCTGTCAGTCTTTATCTGTTCTAAATGAACAGTTGAAAATAAATGCGCATTTTGGTATAAGATGGTGTACCACCTCCTTCCATCTGAGGACCTGGAGAAGCCACTTTTGTTTCTTAATTTCCCTGTTTGCATCAGTGGAGGAAGGAGAGGAAGGACAGCATTGGGCTGCAGCTTCACTTGAGCCTGGTGGGGGCACAGGATCTTTATACAGAGGAGAGAGAAGGAGGCAAACAGCAGTAAAGAGGTACTAATAACCTGCCCAGGGAGGTTTGGTGCTGGGCTTAACAGAGGTTTTCCACTGCCTGAGACTGACACGTGGCTTTTGCAGAAAAATAGATGAAGATGGGAAACTTCTTAGCATGAGACGTGGAGAAAAGGTTTCTCTGGGACAGACAAAAATCTTTTTCTATATCTTCATGATGTTTGTGAGGAGGATAGGCTCTGTGTGAAGGATGATATTTATATTTTACAGCAGGGCCCTGTGTGCTTGTCCTTTCTGGGTACATGGGAAGGAGAGACAGAGATTCTTGCTTGTATCCTTCATACCTGGAGGAGAACAATGCTCTACTGTCTCGGCAGAGGGGAGAACTACTGTTAGATATGTGAGGGTAGGGTTTATGAGTACTGATAAGGTAGCTCAGGTTAACCCCAGTAGCCCAAGGTGTTGTATGCTGAGGCTATTTCGGTTTTAGTTCCAAGCAGATGGCCTTGTGTGTTTCCTGCCACCCCAGGACACCAAGCTCATTGTGGTAGTACTGCCCAGATATCCAGAGGTGGAGATAGGCTGGCTTACAAGCTTCTTGGACTAGCCCTACAACATCTCTCTCACAGGAGTATGGGGACCTCAACACCCAGCACACAGTCCATGGAGGCAACAGTATTCACTGTACTCCAACACTATGATGGCTGGTGTCTCTTTGGGAAGAGAGGATCATGTGCTTTCACTCCCCAAAAATCCTAAATTATGAAAAAAAATGCATATCATAGCTGTGGTCCTGGCCCATGTCAGAATGAAGAGATGATGGAAACACCTCTAGCAACCATGGACTGAAACAGCTTCAGAAAGACTAGGTCTCTCCATCTAGGAAAAACTTGACAAAGACATGTATTCCATGTCTTTGCCTCTCAAACCTTGGGAAGAAGAATGGCAGCAAATAAGATGCTTTCACACGTGGGTAGTGGATGCCTGAGTAACAGATGGCTGAGAGCGTGCATGTATGACGAAATCAGGTGTTGTGTGAGACACATGATGTCTAGGGTGTGCTGAAGCATCCCAATCTGTGTAGCACAAAGAACTGTGGGACACACATTGCAGCAAGGGATATTCCAGCTGGGTTGTGGCTGCAGGTTCCAGCAGTATCTGGAAACCTGAAACGCTCATGGTGAATGCAGCCCAGGGAGTCTCTCATCTGATTTTTTGGCCGCAATCATTTCAGGATGGCGGAGGTCCCCGCCACAGCACCAGCAACGTTTCTGTGGGAGGATCAGGTTGCAGTGCCGGAGCAGCTGACACACAGAGAGAAGATGGCTGAGATCAGACGGTGTTCCCATAACATATGGTTGGGCCATGAAGGATTGCAAACACAATCTCTACTGCACAGAGCAACTATAGTAATTTAAACCACTGTTGAGTTTTTATTGAAGTGTGTTTTTACTCTTTTCCCAAGCCATACTTGCACCATGTATGCTTGAGCATTAAAGCATACCTTGGGTACCCGAACATTACCCATTGTCTTGCGGTTATGGTGTGAAGAAATGTCCAGGACATGGGATTAACTTTATTAAGGAATAACACTGAAGGCTCTAACACCTACCCGTGCTGTGGCTAAGTGTGCACCAGGTGACACAAGGTTTGTAAGGATGAGTCATATTTTTATTAGGAAGGTGATAAACTTGGAAGGAAATGGACAACCTCCCAGGCACACAGCTCCTTCCTCCGGGCAGAAGCAAGAGCAGCAGCGAAAAATAAGCATATCCCTTAAATCACATAATTTCCTCTAATGAAAGATTTTAGCTCTCCCTGCGCAGCTTTCCTTTCTTATATTTTTATCTGGGATGCAAAACTGCAAAATCTAGTTTGGCACTGCCATGATGTAATGGGATGGCCTCTGCAAGCACAGCAAGGCCCCCAAACAGGAGGTGTCGATATGTCCCCAAACACACTGTTCCTGGCATCCTCACAAGCAGAGCTGTCTCAGAAAGACTGCCCATCACTGAAAGAGTTAAGAACATCTTGTCAGGGATATGCAGTTATCTGGAACTTCTGTTTATACAGAGAGGCAATAAAACATTCAGCGCCTTAGACCAGTGTAAGAAGGGTCAATACAAGCTCCAGCAGTTGTATATAAATTAACCTTTTAAGTATGGCCTAATCCGTAATGATTCATTGACAGGAATTATTCCAGGAGGCTGAGCTGCAACAAATTGTAGCAGTTGTAGCTAACTACAGTACCTCACGGCTGCTGAAAGCTCGGCTGCCTCTTAAGATGAGGTATCTAAGGGAACATTTTAAAAGGCTTTGACAATGTATTTCCACAACACTTGTTAGAAATAGGACGTCTCCAATGATCTTATGTTCCTAAAGTGGAATAAAAGTATGAGGAATCTGAATATATACATGAAGGATGTTTTGAAAGATTTTTGCTTTTACTGTAGCCCTGACAGAATATGAAAAGGATGCTTCACTCCTACACACTGGAGTGGTCACCCATGAGAGCTCATTTCTTCTCCTCACTAGGATTTAGCCAGGATAGCGCAATGAGCATTTGAGCTGAGAAGCCTGCAGCGTATTTGCAATTGTCAGAATTAAAAGTGAAGGAAGACAAAACAACCTCTCCACTCCCACCCTCTGTCAAACATGCCTAATGAATAGCTCTACATGCACTGTATCAGAAACCCCAAACGTTGACGGTGACGCGAGGCACTAATTTGTTAGTTATCATATCTGACAAATTGTCATCATGGTTCCACTCCTTCAGAGGGTGTTGTGCGTGTGACCCGGGGAAGGGCTCTCAGGCTTGAGCTAATGGGTGTACGACTTGGAACAGAAGATGATGTGCCAAGATGGGAACCACAGAGTGGGCTGCCAAAAAAGAACAGTATAATTATCTGTGCATAATTCACGGCCAGAGAATAAGCTTTCCTCCAAAGTTGTCTGCTGTAGAGCTGTACCAGATTCATGGCTTTTTCAGTGAGTATTCACAAAGTAGTGACAATCTGTGCAGAAATGTTCACTTCTCCAAACTTTTTTTTTTCTGCTGGACTAAAATAGACATTTCTATAGCACTCTGCTCTCAGGACTGGTCTGTTAAGACAAGTGATGACTCACAGATGTATATTCTTACTTTCTTGGATAGTTATCTCTCCCCTCACCCCACCTAATCCCTTCACTGATGGTATTTGAAAAAAAAAAAACCTCTGCAAGGAAAAGCACTAAAAATACAAACTATTCCAAGAGTATCGGCTCACTGAATCTTCAGAGTTGCTGCTGTACTGTGACAACAATAGTCCTAGCTCTCTGATTCTCAGGAAAACACTGTGATGACATAAGCCTAGGGAAGGTTTTCTTCATTTCTTAGCACTTTCAGGCAACACGACTTCTCAGGTCAGGTTCTGTTCCTCAGATGGCAAGTTATGAATGCACCTGTGAGAGTGCAGGTATATAGCTCACTGCTCTTTCAGTTATTAGTGGACTGTATGAAGGTTAGTTGGTTTTTTTATCCTCATCAGAGACACCACCTTTTCATCACTGCTATAGAAGACAGATATTTTGTCTCAGCAGTGAGTAAAAACTCATTTTCTAAAACGTGTTCATCTTCTTGAAGGCGATTCAGCTTCCAAAAGGGAAAGTCTGGGAAATTCCTTAGCTAGTAAGTCCTTCTGGAGGAGACCAGGGTGAAAGACTAAATGTCCTATAAAGGCTATTTGGAATGGGAGGGAGAAGCTTCTTACAGAGAAGCAAAGGAGATGGAAAATGTTCTCATAATTGCTGGCAAGAAAGATGCAGATTTTGCTTGGGCACATTTCTCTTTGAAAGCTGATCCTGTTTTCTAAGGGTAGGCAAGGAAGAGTTGCCAAATTCATAGGACAACGAAGTTTGGAAAGCACTGGCAAAATATGTGGAATTGGATTAAATTTGACAAAATGTCATATTGCTCTAAGGCTCCTCAGGGTGTCCTGAACCATTTTTGCTCCACGTAGTGCAGTTTTCCTGTAAAACACTGGCACCACTGCCTCCATCTCGAGCTGCTCAAAAATGTTGCTGTGGTCATGCCAAAGCTGTAGGGACTCTGTTTCATGGGAATTTCCCCAAAGAATCCGTGCTGATCTCCCTCTGGTCTATGTGTAGGACCCAAGGGAAAGTCCTGATGTTGTAGAGAGCTTGGACATGTCCATGTGGTGCGTTCTGTCCAGGGGTGCTTGGGCAAAGCTCACTGGGTCCAGCTGGAGGTCAGAGAAGGCAGTGCTAAGTGGACATGGGAGTCTGGATCTGGAAGTGATGTAAAGCACAAATGTACTTTCCAGGCTCCAACTAGTTGCTTCTGTGGGATGACGCTTGTGCACTTGTGGTGTAAGCTTACTCTATGTCACTGCTTTGTCTTCCATTAGTTTGATCATTTATAATCACAGAATGAAAAATCAGGGCTGGAGAAAGATGTCCAGGTTCTGGCAGAGTGCCTCAGTCACTGGGACAGCTTATAATCTTAAGCACATGCTTAATTGATTCACTGGATCGGGATGTGACTTTCTCAGTAGATGCTGCAAGAATTTCACTTTCTGGGAACGCTCTTGGAAGGAAGAAACAAAAACATTTCCTCTATAAATATTTGTGGAAAATTAATAAAAATGTGTGACTATGCAATGAAAATTAATTTCCACTTCTTTATCGTGTTCACCAAACAAATCAACATAGCATTAAGGATCTAAGCTTACATGAACAGTGAGGAATTAACTCTGCAGACTGTTAACCTCAGTGAGGAAACCTTGGGGCATGGACATGTGCTGCAGTTTGCACTTATGTAAGTGTCTTTATCAGACTGGCCAGTTGCCCAGAGGGCATCAAACTGGAGCTATCTGGGGGATGTCTCCTGGAAACACCCCAGGGACAGGCTGGTTCCACACCTGAGACTGCTCTGCTGATAACCAGATGACTTCAGATTCTAGAGATCTCAACCTGAGAGCTTTCATCAGCATTGCATTCACTGAGGGGAAATTAAAAAAAAAAATCATAAAAGAAAAGTACTGGAAAATCAGGTGCATACATGTAAGCAGTCCCAGCATTGATCTAGCGTAAATGGTAGCACTTATGAGGCAGATAATCCAGCTTCTCATTGATCTTGGCAGTACTAGTAGGGGGCAATATTTACATTTGGTTGAATTGCTCTTGGACAAATTTTCTCCACAGTATTAAATACAAAGAAGTCTTCCATTAACACCAGGAGAGCAGGGCTTTTCATTCATCTATTTTTTTTATCTAATTTTTAAAAAAATACTTGGCCTTATTCTCTATTCTGCTGCTGGTCTTATACTGGGATAGCTGCACTGAGTAAAGTGAAGTAGCAACTACTTGAAAGACTGCAGCAGAGTTGAACCCTGAATATTTGCAGCAACCAGCACAAAGAGTTTTGTCCTTTTTTAAGTATAGAAAAACCTGGTAGTTATTATCCTTCTTTTCCCAGCAAAACAGAGCCAAATCAATATTCTTCTATTTCTATAAGCTTCCTTCTTTCCCAGATACTCTCACCTTATGCTATCTCCACTCTGGAGAAAGAAGGAAGGAGGGAAATATGCAATTTTTTGGAAAGTAATTCTTTGGTTGCATTATAGGCTGAGAAGAATTGCACTGTAAATTGCCTGTTTCTCTCCAGGTATGATAGAGTTCAAACCCTGCAAATGTTTATATGTGTGTGACTGTAAGTCCTGCCCATTGCATCTGGGAAGTCCATACATGGCTGGCCAGTTTTATCCTGCCATCTGGTAAAGATCTTGACCCCTTATTGTGTTCAAGTAGAGAATGAAAGAGCAAAGGAGTTGCTGTCCCTGCATATCCCACCCCACCACTCTGGCAGCAGCTCAGGGTACTGTGTTGGACGATGCTTTGCTGGACACTTCCAACCTCTTCCCAGGAACATGACAGGAGATAAGAATTGCAGGACAGAAGAGTTTATCAGCACCAGGAAGCCCGTGTCTGTGGCATATCAGCATAAACAAAGAAATCGTGTTAATAGAGAGCCACACCTAGAAGTATTACAATCCTCTTATGGGATTACACAGCATGTGGTACATGAACCCAGGTAGTGAACCCACAGCAAGCAAGGAAAAGCAAGTTTATAGAGCAGTAGTTAGAAACAGAGAAAGCAAGTAATATGAATGGACACAAAAAACCCCTACATAGTAGCAGAGAAGCCAGAATCAAGTCTGCAGAGCTGACCATGGGAGATAAAGATGAGAAAATGAAGGCAAAGATTTTTACTGTCTCACTGGGAATTAAAGGACAAGAAGCAAGATGCTGTTGCCAGGAATAATGCCTGAAACACTGGAATAGCTGATAAAAGTGTTTGATTAGAATCATGAACCCACAGACAGAATAAGGCTCTGGAGAAATATCATATCTTTTACCCCACCTCAAGAAGCAGGAGCTGAGATAGACACCTGCCTTGCAGAGCTGCAAAATCCGTAGCTCTGGAGATGTTAAGCACTCCCTAAATGGATCCAAGATCACCTGTAGGACACATGAGTCCCTCTTGCAGAAAAGTACAAAAAGAGGAGATCTAGCCCTAGAGAAACACCTCCAGATAGCAAGGGAACAGCTAGCTATCCCAGGAAAAGGTCAAACCAATACAGCAAAGGAAAGCAGCAAGCAGAATGGAACAGCCTACCAACAATGCTGGCAGCAGAGGCCAGTGTAGGAGCTCTGTAGTGAAACAACAGGAAAGGCCGAAAGAAAAATGCCTAGCAAGGGGAAAGATGCAAGAGAGGCGGAGAAACAAAACATTTATGTCATTCCTGCAATTATCTGAGGAATTAAAAAGCAGAATGCCTCTCAGATACCCACAACACAGCATCAAAAACAGGAGGGACTTTGGGCTCTGCACACTCAATGGAGTGTGGCCACCAGGCTTTGGGATCCACATCTGCCCTTACATTAATAGCCAGGCCAGAGACAGCTGGGTCGTGAAGCTGTGATGTGGTTGAAGGAAGCGATAAGCAGCAATTCTAACCTGGGGAAATGTGACCACATCATGGTGATGTACAATAAAACCACCTTGAGGTCAACAGGCAATGCAGGCTGTTGATAATAAACCCATGAAACAAGAGATGTTATTGCTCAGAGTTTACAACAGTTGACATTCAAGATCACCACCCAGGGCAGAGGACCAGGGCAATGCCCAGCCTTCTTCTGGTCACAGTACAAAGCCGCAGTACCCTCTGCTTGTACGAGGAGACACGTCCAGGATTCAAGGAGGACTGAAGGGCATAACTCTCTTCCCTGTGCCACGTCAGAAAAGATAACATTGCCCAGAGATCTGGCGCAGACACTCTCTGTGTTGTGATCAGAGACCTCCTGACGGTACATCCTTGTGCATCGTGTATAAAGGGTAAAGGGGGTATAAAATATTTTATCTTGACTTGGTAGCTTTGGGCACTCATTTGTGCACATGTCTGAATGCCTGCACAAAGTACCAGAGAGAGAAAGATCAGGTCCAGAGCTTATTATGTTCCTGTTTCAGAAAGTGCATTATATACTTTACAATAGATCTTATGCTGCTAATTTATGTAATCATCAAAAATTATTTCTTCAGCTTGTATTTTTAAGAGATGGATAAATTTGTGGTTTGCCTACTGCACGAAGAATCTGGCACATGGCCACATGCTTTTACACATCTCTTTGCAGATTATGGGGTCAAATTCTAAAACCAGTGGTGCTGTCCTATAGCTAAAGCAATTCCATCTACATAAGCTCAAGTGCAATCACAGTGGGACCAACTGCCTCTTTGTTTGGCATCGGGATGTGTAAATATCTGACACTTCCTGTGAAGGTATATATATTTCAAAGTAACTGGTATGCCTGAATTATCAATAAAAGAAAGATAACTTACACAACAATCATCACTTCCTGACAGCTGAATTTTCAGAGGCATCAGCTCTGCCCTTTTTTAAATGAAAATAAGTAACAAGACCTTACCTATGTGAATTTTGTCTCTCACTATCAAAATAGCCCAGCTGGCCTGTGTTAAAGACTGTGTAAGAATCAGTGAGATATAACAGGATAGAAATAGGTAGAGATTCCAGTCACTCTGGTCCTTTTCTCCAGTACTTACAGGACAGTACAGATGACGTAGCTTTAAAACATGATCTCATCGAACCTCTGCTTTTGTATTCCAATACAGACTAGGTAAATCATAAAACATATATTTAAACATGTAGATAAACAACTGTAGATAAAAATATATCATTTAGTTCTCCTTGAACAATTATGCCTCACAATATTCTTCAATGGATAACTGCAGATTTTTCGTGCTGGCAAGATACAAGCAAAATCCAAGAAGACAATCCCATTTGAGAAAGTGCTTTCACAGCAGAAATCAGTTTCTTGTGTACTGAGGACCGTCACTTCATTCTGCTTTAAGTAATATTTAAGCTAGAATCTAAGGGGGAGAAAAAGGAAAAAAAAAAAAAAAAGAGAAGTTTGTTAAGCTGAATGCTGATTCTGATAGTGGTTGGTAGTAAGTGTACCTGTCTCTCATGAGTCCCAGCTTCATGCTTCGGCCAGCAGGATTTTGGAAGTTACATATGTCCCGTCACAAATATAATAATACCTCAGTGGACTCTTCTAAGGGCAGAAGTTTCTGGCTGATACCTGTTTCAACAGAAACAGAAGAATACTTGGCATCCTCTGGTTTGAAGAGAAGTGGAGGTAACAACCAAAGGAGAGGGAGGACAATGGTAAATACAGTGAAACCACTGGGCTGTGGGACACCAGTGATAAGGATACGAGGGCTCTGCATCGGTGTGGCAATTCCCTTAGCCTGTGGCAGGAATATCTCTCGCTGATTAGAGCTAATTAGGGAGGACGAGGGTTGAGCCTTTTTATCCTCCTCAGTAAATCTGTCTTTGATGCAGCATAGCTATAGCACAGCTCTGGTCCTGAAATGGGTTTTCAACGTCCTTTGAATTCACTGGTCCATTTAAATAAACACAACAAGCTCTCTAGATCTGTTATGAACAATAAATCTACTTTGGTTCCTGATGACTAATTTCTTTGGCTCCGCAGATGAGGTGAGAACACCAGCTTTGTTTCTTTTTTAGCACTGTAAAGGAAGTCTCATGTAATTTTGTAAGTCCTGGAAAAAGTTTAGAAAAGAGATAAGGAGGTCATTTGGACTCTGTATTCTGCACGTTTTATTGAGGGACCATGACTTATTGGTGAGAAATTTCACAAATTTTGCAGCCAGAAATTGGCAACAACTAGTATAGGGAGAAGGATTCTGTTCTCTGTCCTAGCACAGATCAGTCAGTGAGTTCAGTCAGTTGGAAGCTGAAGCTGGACGAATTCAGGCTGGCAACAAGGTGCATTGGCTTTTTAGTATGGAAGAAATACATTATTGAAACAATTCACTCAGGGTTGTCATGGACTTGTCCTTAAGTCAAGACCGGGTGGCTTTCTACAATTCAGATGGGAGCTGTGGGTTTGGTTGCTTGAAAGCCTGGGCAAGGTTCTGTTGCCTACATCATACAAGTGGCCTCTAGCCTTCAAATCGACTCTTCCAAGTACTCAAGACCAATAGGCAGATCTTTGAAAATTGAAGTGTTTGAATTGCATATACCCAAGAGACATGTAATTTGAACACCAAATGTCCCAAATGGCCACAAAATGAGCCTCCTTGGGGAATCCAAAGATTTCATCATATTCACCAGAAAAATTAAGACCTCGAGCATATGGAAATATGCCTTAGAGTGACATACGGTTAAATCCAAGTGGTACCCAGCAGTGTGCAAGCACACCTGTCCTGCATCAGGGATCAGCAGACACCTCTGCAGAGCACCGTGCAATGCAAGCAGCTGGAAAAGCCAAAGCCAGGTCAATGCTGGGCTGCATCAGGCCAGCCTTGGGCCTTCACATCTGCTTTCCTGCACCCAAGCTCGCCCACTGAATTCTGCTAGGTGAGAGGAGCAAAGCTGAAGTTTGACCTCTCACACAACCTGTCAGGCTTTTACTGCAGTTTTGTTACTGTGCTCTTAGTTGCTGTGCCCCAGAAGATGGTTTCTGGTCAGCCAAGCCCCCTCAGCTCTGCAGGTTTCTCTCTCGGTGGATTCTGGCCAGCTGGGAAACACTTTCAGGGTTCATATTCTTGAAAGCACATGAAGCCTGAGCTGATACAGAAAAGCAAGACAGTAACCACAGGCACTCGGGATTCATGAGGTAAGCCTGAGCACTGTGCATGTGACTGGAGAAGCATTTGCTGTTTTAGTTCCTTTTATTGTGTTTAGAAAAGTGTCCTTTTTTTCTCTGGAATGCTGAGCCTTTCGGTTGGCACAGTTTGGGCTTTTGGCACATGTAATTTTTTTTCCCCTCTGCAGTTAAGAAAAGCTCTTTTTTTAACTGTGAACTTTTTTTTTGTGAAAAAAAGTGCCCAAATCTTAATAAAATCTGAAGGTGGCAGCAATGAAACAGTAGCAAGACTATGGCTTCAGCTTCTAGGGTTGCATCATACAACGAAGAGATCCCCAACCCACTGCTAAGCTGAGTTTGTAAGGTCTCACGGCCCAGTGGTTTGGGTCTGGCAGGGTCTGTGGCTGAGCTAGTAAGCCCTGTGTCTCCAGCAGGACTGTGCAGCAGGACTGTGTGTTCCCAGGATTGGGAAGAGTGGTCCTTGCCCATCGCGGCTGCCTGTGGGGAGAAGCTGCTGGCACAGAGCCCACAGGCATGCCCAGCCCTCCTCAGCATGTTGGAATGCCCTTCTGCAAACACTGGGAAGGTGTGTATACAGGGGTGAGAGCACTTGCAGGTTCTGTCTCTGGAAAGCTGATGTACACAGAGGCCTTTAGGCATGATGGTTTTACTGTGTTCATATTTTATATCCCTTATAATATCAGCAGAATATATCACGCCAAAACTGTAAATTGATTTGTGTGGGTTGGCCATCTCAGAACAACGTCCAGCCTGCAGCAAATGGATATGCTGTACTTAGGTTCAGAGATAAGCTGTCTCTTGGATTGTCAGTAGTAAAAGTGGTAGTAAAAGTATCACCAGTAGTAAAAGTATCACCAGTGTCGCTGGCCCATAGCTCCAGTCCAGAGCACCCCACCTCCCCTCCTGCTAGTCCTGCAGCTCTTCCTCCAACCTGCCCCACAGCAAAGTTCACCCACTACCAGGAACTCTCAGTGATGTGGCCGTGATAGAGAATGATGAAGCAACAGCTATTGCTGTGAGTGACCGGCACGAGGTTAACCACAGTGAAATCCACCCTGAAGAGTGTGTCTGTGAGGTTTCACCCTGACAAAGAGCACAGTCCAGTTCAATAGCTCAGCAAGCCACCATAGAAGACAGAGGATAGTAGGTCCAAGTGCCTCACAGAGGCTGTTCCATTCCCTTCCAGATTGCCTGAAAAATCACAGACATGGCAGCAACAACAGCCTTGGTGGGCTCTTTGAGGGGGGGACGCTATCTGTCAGCTGCCTAATGCTTGTGTCCTCAACCGCAGTGAGCCTAGACGGCACCCAGAGCGTCCTGGCTGCGGTGCAGGCACCTGACTTCCCTCAATTAGTTGCGTGATGGTCGGTGGGACAGGAGCTGAGGGCGTGAGCAGGTCTTCCTGGACGGCGCAGTGGGGGATGATTAGGCAGGGACTGGCAGTGTGCTCCTGCTGCTGCTACTGCTCCCGTACGGTGCTTCACGGAGGGGCTGCAGAGGCGTAGCAGGAAAGCAGCAGGAGAGTAGGATGCCACATGGCGAGGAGGAGGAAAAGAAAGAGGTGGAGGAGTAGGCAGAAGGGAGATTCAGTTTAACGTGGCATGCCAGGCCTCCACTGCTGCTTCCCTCCCTCAGGCCTGCTCATCATGAATTTAATTTGCGCATGGGGTGAGGGGGATTTTGTTGGCATTGTTTTATTCTTATTTGATGTGCTCCTTTGCATGGCAAGTGCTGGTAGCATGCTCATCGCTGTGCATATAGGCAAACGTGGCCTTGGGTGTGCTTCAATCCAAGACCCTGATTCTGCAAAAGAATTAATAATCTAAAAAAGCAAGATGACTTACTAATATACTTAAAATGACACCTGCTTTTGTCTTCATCTCTCTTTCCTTCCCTCTCTCAGTGTACTTTTACTTCTGGATAGCTAATCTGAGCTCAGTATGCCAATTAAAATTTGAATACAGAAAAGATAGCAATTTCTTTTTTCTAAAAAAATCTCAATTTAGAGGCTGACCTCATCTGCATATACTCAGCAGAACAAATGAAATCCACTTGTGCCCCATCCCAGCTAAGATTCAATAAAAGACACCTTCTCTAGCAGAAAAGGCTCAGGAAGGATCAGGCTTTGGATGATGGTTAATACCCAAGTGCATTGCCATTTGGAAAGATTTGTCTTAACCTGACTCAGAAGAATTTAGGTATGTACTTTGGGAAACAATTGTTTGCTTTGCTTATAGGCATCAACTTGCTCTCTTAAAAAATTATATTCAGTAAAGCATCTGCTGAATTTTGGAACAGTTTAGTAGAAGGCACTGCAATTACCTGTAATTCTAAAGGGCAATCAGAAAAATCACAAAAGGTACAATGAGCATATATATATAGATAGATATATACATGCATATACATATCTATTTTTAAAGAATAGATTTCAAAAAACATTCCTGGGCTTTGGTGTGGAGGCTTGGAGCAGCAGCAGACAGCTCCCTCTTCTCAGTAGCTGCAACATTGCTACACAAAGATACAGAGGAGCCACTATTCAAATATAGCCCCTCAACTTTGTGACCACAAGTGGATTCTATTTTGGTCCTTGCTTTTGAGGCCACTTTTGATGAAGGGATCAGAGTTTTTCAGCTCCCTGCCATTACATGTTGCTGTTGACCTCTACCTGCTTCAGCTTTTAGAACTTTATTTCCGTTTCTTTAGAGTGAAGGTTGGGGATGGGAATCTGTATTTTTAAAACTTTGGTGCCAAGCGCTTTACGCTGTTGCACCGTGGATGACTTTTACCTTCCTTACACTTCCTCTTGTGTTTCTAAATTTGAATTGTCCAGAACACCTGCTGGATTTAGGCACCTAACGACCACCGACTTCAGTAGCTGCTAAACCCCAGACTGAGAATCTGTGCATTATTTTTATTGTGGTTTGATATGACCCCTTTAAAATCAGCAATTTCTCGGCTCTTTTTCTTTCCTCCTTTCTGAGCAGGAAAGGGGGTTTGGTTATCCCTGTGCTGCTGTTGCATGATCTCCAGACAACATTTCCAGTGAGCTGTGATAAATCTTCCAGTCCTCTTGCACGTCACGCTATCTCCAGGCAGGCTGGGTTGCAGCACAGGGCATGGGGAAGCCATCAAGGGAGTGAGACCCTGCAGTCACTGGGCATCTGCAAATTCAAGGGTGGGCAGGGAAACACACAAACTTTGAGAACCATCCACATATGAAATGGGAGGAACTCACTCAAACCGAGACTTTCCTTGTACAGCTCAATAACCTAATAGTGCACAACAACATGACATTTTAATATTGCTATTGTTGAAAAAGAGAGGTAGAGATGGTATCGGGAGATGGATTTTCAGCAGTTAAGAGAACTGGCTTTTAGTCTTTGTAATCTTCCATTTTCACTTCTGTCCCACACCTTGTCTGGGTAACCTTTCAAGGTTATAGGAAAACCTTTTCTGCCTCCTTTTGCTGATTACTAGGAGAGTATCTCAGCTGTTACCCAACTTTATGAATCACCTGGAGATGCAAGTGAGACATAAATGCAAAATATTATTGGTATTGCATTATTATTTTGCCCAAGGAAATCGCTGTTTTGCACAAAGCAAAGCACGTGATTTCTTGTTTATTGTGTAATAATAGCCTTATGTTGTGATGGTAAGTAGGACACAGATACAGCTTTTCAGTGATGTACAGTACTCTTTCTTATCTTTAATTAAATGCTATTCCCTTGTATTGGAACATATTCTGTGATCACACATGTTTACAGTCTCCACGTAACTTACCATCAAATACACTAATGAAAATCAGTGCCTCAGAGCGACTTGTGCCTTTTTGTCCTGTACTATCCTACACCTCTCTCTTTTTTTTTATTTTTTTGTTATTACTTCCAGTTTCCATTTTAAAAATTAAAGGGTTGAATTAAACACTTTTGTATGAATTTCCTCCAACCATCTCTGCTTTTGATCTAGGGACATGTACCTATCTAGCTCTCTGCCCTTCCCCACAACCGTAACCCCTGGGGATACCATAGAGCATAGAGATGATACAATTTAATAAAGTCACAATAAAACATCCAAGGCCTTTCATACTTTTTCACTTTCTTTAACTCAATTTATTTTTCATTTCATGGACAGAGATTTAGTCCTGGTATTAGTTTATGATTTTGCTGAAAGAATTACTGAACACATACAAAAAGGAAATATTATTTTTATTATTTATTTTGTGCCATGTATACCATAGGAAAAAAAAAAAGAGTTGAAATCACTTCAGTACCGCTGTGTTTTTCATTACAAAGTTATTACATATAGAAATTACTCCAAATTATCTGAAATGAATGGAAATTATGAGGTTTAAATTCCCCAGGTTACTGCAAGCACAGCACTGGAAATTTATTTTGTCATCTTGCTGAACATAATTGCTACAACGAAATTTCTTCCATTTTACAACTGCAGCATAACTTATTTATACCAGTGTTGTTGTAATTTTACATCAATAAGTTGCATGGGAAGGAGTACACAGGTGGTAATTGAAAACAATAATTTGTAGTGGGGTCCAGGTGGAACAGTTGGCTCAGAAAAGACTTCATTTGCTGCTCCGTCAACACTTCGCATCTCTGTGGCCTTTGGCTGGGATGCTGTCAAACTTCTCGTTCACACAGCTCCGAAGTGGCCTGATCCACCTAAACTACCTTTCAAAGTGTCAGTGGCTGTGAAGGGGAACAGCCGAGCTGCCCGCCTGGCACCGACCTGCAGCTCACATGCAGAAACAAAACCGAGGTGCCTGCGGAGAAGGGGGAACCAAAACCAGACAAGTGGCAAGCACGATCCTGGAGTCAGGAGCAGCATCCCTGGAGGAGCCCAGGTG
Organism: Apaloderma vittatum; assembly: GCF_000703405.1. Taxonomy (NCBI): domain Eukaryota; kingdom Metazoa; phylum Chordata; class Aves; order Trogoniformes; family Trogonidae; genus Apaloderma; species Apaloderma vittatum. The sequence continues at coordinate 88,575 of NW_009704306.1, forward strand.
GAAGGAAATGCAGTCCAGGTCTGGGGCGTGCGTGTGTGCACACACACGTGTGTTACAGCCAACACCAGCTGTTGCCCCTCTGGCTTTTCTGTTTGGACACCTCCAATGAGCACGGTGATACCTTGTCATTTGTTTGTCAAAGGGAATGCTGTTGTTATTTTCACATTTTCAATTAAGATGTGAGTAGTTGCCTGAGACACGAGCAATGACGTTCACATTCATGCTTTGTTCCACTCTTTATGAACAGGAATGTGTAATTTGGGTGCAATACACAAGCACTCCCAGGCCAGGCATCCGCACTTCTCCGATCCGTAATTGTCAACAGGAATAATGAAACTAGAGAGGCTGGTACTGAACCTAGAAACTGATGAATTTCCTATTTGAGTTCCCTTGCACAAGTTAAAATAATAAAAATAAAAATAATAACAATGCTAATACATTATTATGGATATACCCTATTTAAATAAAATAAAGTAGGAAGAACATAGACAGATAAAGAACAAGAATGAATGACATGCTGTTCTCTTCTGGTGTTCAGATTCGTATTTTCATGATTCACAAGAGACAGGCTGGCACGTCTCTGTCATGAGTTCAAGCTGAAGATTTCATTGCCACATTCAGAGCTTAGAGGCCTTTGTTATTTTAAACAATTGAAAGATTTCAAATCTTCTTAAAATCATCCGAGAAGGG
>NW_009704306.1:89295-92058 GCF_000703405.1 Apaloderma vittatum
AAAAAATGGTTGGAACTTGCAGCTGAAAGCAGAGGAGAGCTGTATGGATACTAAATTTCAGGTTGTATAAATTCCTAGGAGCACCTATGGAGGGAAGAGGGATTCTTTGTCCCCTCCACATGCAAACTGAGTTGCACATGAATCTCTCTCTCTCTCTCTCCCCAACATTATGTATTTCTGTAATGCCACTAGTTTTAAAAGTACCTCTTCAGACAAATACATCCCTCCATTTTTAGGAGTTTTTCAGGGATTTTATTTTTTTTTCAAACAGCAAAACAAGTGCTGGTTCACAAAACTCAGCTTATTGCATCAAGCAATGGTGGCATTTGTTTTCCAAAGAGACAAACAATCCTTGGATTGAAGTAATCAGGAAAGACGTGCCAACTTTTTTAAAAAAGACTCCCCGGAAATGGCAGATTTTTCACATCTTTCCTCCATGTTTGTTGGTTTGTTTTTTTTTTTTACAAGTAACAGTCCTAACCTCTGTATTCTGTGGATGCTTGAATGGCATTTGTAGTGGGATGGAACATATATAGCACAGGGGATGCCTGACTCTTATTTTCTTATGATGCTTATAAAGCATTTTCCCCTCTACCTTTGCCTGTCGGTGTGCGCACACAGGAAGAGACAAGGCGCTATAGAGAATTGTGACTTTCAGGGAGACCCTCAAGTTACAAATGTAGGGACGGGTCTTGTTCTCACTGCAGTCCCTGAGGGTCCTGCAAGCGATTTCAGTGAGGACACAACTGAATCTTTACTGTCAGAAAGTCTCAAGCTTAACCAGATCAAGTTCTGCCTTTAGGAATGCAACTTTTAAACCAAAGGAGGAAAACAGGGCCAAATACTGCATTTTATTTCTTTAAAAAAAAATAAAAGAATTTTTTCTTCTGCTTTGGCTTGCTGTTTCCATGATGGGTTTTGTTGGGGTTTTTTTTTTAGGTGGAAAGAGAGGTATTGGTCCAATTTTTATTTATTTTAACTGAAAAAAAGATGTGGGAGAAAACTGGGCCCCAGCATTTGGACTGTTATCTTATATGTTTAACACTTGGAAAGAGCTGGAAAAATGAACAAACAACACACACACAAAAGCAAAAAAACCCAAACCCAAACCAAACCAAAACCACAAAAACCCACAAACCCTATAGACCATTGACTGAGTAGGGAACTCCAGGGAAGTTTTAGAATGCAAATGTTGAGAAAATCTCATTTTCTAAATTCACTCCTGGAAACATCAGCAAGTGACAACCACCAAAAATAAGAGGACGCCAAATGTCTTGAAAACACAGCAAAATCTGCATCACTTTTGCCTCTCTCCAGAAAGTCTTGGGAATGGGGCAGGGGATAATACTTTATCCTCTTAAGCCTTCATTTCACTGCACCCTCAAATGTACCAGTGTCATGGAAAAGAAAATCAAGTGAATAAATGTTGCAACTTATATATATATGAATTGATAACAAGAACAATTTTACTGTTTGCCATAAATGAAAAACCCCACCAAATCATTCCTCTGATTGAGGTTCTGAAGCGCTGTTTATGGCTGCAAAGTGATTTGATACAAAAAAATTACACATTTTGAGTTATTATATCACCCAGAAATTTGATGCCACTTAACTATGTAATTTTCAGAAATGATATAAAACCACTGCAGAAAAATATTCAGGGAAGCCCAAAAGACCTCTTTTTATCTTTTTTTATGGGTCTAAAATGAGAACTCGCAGAGATCCCTGCACTGTATGTGAAGGCTGAACTGCCACCTCGGGAGCTTTATTAATATGTATGTAAATATGATCTGGTTAGATCCTGTGTTTCTGTGTCTTTTCACAAGGTGGAGCGGCTAACTAAGCTGATCAGACCTACGCCCTGTGTTTTGGTTTTGTTGTTTGTTTGTGTTTTTTCTTCCCAAATAGTAACATTTAAAGATTCAAAGAGAACGAGGGCAGCAGCCTCCTTTATGTCAAGACTGTCTCAAACCTCCTTCCTTCCTTCCTTCCTTCCTCCCTTCCTCCCTTCCTCCCTTCCTTCTCTCCTTCCTGTCTTCCTTGCCTCTTTTCTCTCCCCCCCCAACTCCAAGATCTGTATCAAAAAAACTATTTACTTCTAACTTAGCATAAGCTTTCTCAGTAAAGACTAGGAAGACACTAAAATGACATCACACAGAATCTGCAGCTCCATTTTTTCTTCCTCTGAAAAGTTATTTGAGCAAATGGGGAGAAAGTGGAAATGCATTGAAAATGTGTCCAAGTGACACATCAAGCTTATCCTCCGTGAGGATATTGGGACTTCCTCTTTACACTGAAGCCACTGTTATTTATATATCTATATCCATGCCAAATTTTAGCTAAAGACATTGCAAGATTAAAAAAAAAAAAAGATAGAAAAGAAAGAGAAACCCAGAAGCTGAACATGTGTGTGCAGAGAGTTCTTGACTCAACATACCTTGTTGCTGTATATAGGATAAATGGAGTATTTAACATCATATTAGCTTGTTTCCCCCTGTGTTTCTAGATCAGAACTCCTCAAATTCCTGGTATATTATGGAGACAGAAAAGCTTATTAATCTTCTGTGATTATTATTCTTCTGTGCTTTCTTTCCCCCTCGAATTTAAAACAAGGGACTATAGCACCTTTAAAGCTAGCAAAAAGCTCGTTCTATTCTTGCAGGTTATACTCCCATTTTGCCTGCTTTTTTTTGTTTCTGTGGGGGATTTTGTTGTTGTTGTTGGGGGTCGGTGTTTTGGTTTTTTTGTGGTTTTTTTTTTTGT
>NW_009704307.1:0-1708 GCF_000703405.1 Apaloderma vittatum
GGGGGGGGGCTGCCATGGGACAGCAGCCGAGGCCGAGAGAGGAGCGTTAGGTCACCGTTGAAGTAGAGACTGTCCTTGTCCAGGCTGTAGGGGCCCAGCCGCCTGGTGCCACTGGTCTTGTTGCTCACTTCGTGGTAAAGGCCCACCCTGTCCAAAGGTGGGTCGGAGGGCTCCTTCCTGTAGGTGCAGACGGCGTCCACCCCCGTGTTGTCCCCTTGCCTCACGGGCCTGGAAAACACAGCGCCGTGCCTGAGCGCCCCTCATCTGCCCAAGCTCACTGCAAGGCCAGGTCTTGGGGCTTCCTCAGGTGTCTCTGTACAGGGACACGAGATCTTTGGGCACAGCCCGTGCATGAATGGTGGCCAGCCAGAGCTCTCCTGTCTCCTGAAGCATCTCCTGTTTGTTCATGAGGTCTGGACCCTGGGAGGATTTTAGAATGTCATAGAATCATAGAATGGCATAGGTTGGAAGGGACCTTAGAGATCATCTAGTCCAACCTCCCTGTTTTGGGCAGGGACGCCACCTCTCGACTAGACCTGGCAACACATGGGGACCGAGCGGGAATCGAACCCGCGACCTCGGTGTTCATCCTTGTTGCCAGCACCGCGCTCAAACCACTGAGCTAACTGGCCCCTTCAGACCCAGGCATTCAATACCCCGAGATAAGAGGACAGGCCCTAAGGCACACTTGCAAATAGGAGATCTTTCCTCCATAACCAGGGTACCAACAGAGCTGAGGCGTGTTGGGCCTTCTCATCTTCTGTGGTACGTGCATATGGGAACTTGGGAGCAAGCCCTACCTGAAGGTTGTTGTTTGGCATTCAACAAAAGCGGGGCCAATGCTGCTTTCCTTCAGAAGGCGGTCGAGCTGCCAAGGAGAGAGGTTTACCAGTTAAGCCCTGCCCATGTCCCTGTGCTTCCCCCATGTTTAGGTGGCTGGCATGTCTGTTGCTCTGCAGTGGGATGCCTACCAGGGTGTTCATGACTCTCCGTGTAGCGTTGAACTTGGCCGAGGCGTGCGTCGCCAGGTCGCGATTGTAGGGGAGATTGGTGATGGTGAAGTTGATGGTGAAATGCTCGAGGGCTGCAGGTGTTGTTGGTGGGTGGCTGGGAGCTGCAAGAAGCACAGATGGGGAGTGTCAAGGTGCAAGATCCATGCTGTCAAGACTATGCATGGGAAGTATATCCTGTCTGATACTTCTTTATTTGTGTGCTGTTATTAACTCTTTATTCTTGTTTGACACTAGCTGAAGTCAATCAATGATTTTTTTTAGTTTTGATCAAGTAAAAATATTATGTGATTTATTATATATTAAATATAAAAAAGTATAACAGCATACTACAAAGTATATACCTAATAATTATACTAATGTAATGTAAAAAAACCTAGGATGCCACTAAATAAGAAAAGTGGCCATGCCTGGATTAACAAATGAACACTTCATAAAAAAATCTCCTAAAATAACGTACTTTTATAGTGTAAATCTTAGACTATCATATCACTTACTTGGTTTTCGAAGACTCTTAGTGAGAGGTAGAACAGTCGATTCAGAATACAATGTACTTCTAATGTCGGAAAGTGTAGTATCTGATGTCTGTGTTATAAAGAATGGTAGAGAAGCAGTTCTAGCTGGACTAGAAGAGACAGATGTGGTTGTTGCAAAACCGGGGCTCGTTCCTCCTGTTGCGGGGGATAGCAGTATGGAGG
>NW_009704308.1:0-616 GCF_000703405.1 Apaloderma vittatum
CCCGGTGTGCGCGAATTTACGATCTTTGCAAAAAAGAAATAAAAATTGGTCGTTTTTAACACCTGTGTGCAGAAATTTATGGATTTGCCTGCCCCAAATGACGATTTTTTGGTCCCCCCCGCAAGAATTCACCTTTTTTTCCTCTCCCTTTCTCCCCACAAAACTCTTATTTTCTTCAACACTCCCTGAACGCAACACAAACACCCCCCAACAAAAAACATCCCCCACTCCCCAGCCCTTATTTGTCAAACAATGCATTTTTTTTTATTAAAAAAAAAAATGCATTTTTTTTTTTTAAAAAAAAATAACACCCTCTGGTCCTTATTCCTCTTTTTTCACCTTTTTTTTTTGGCCCATTAACACCCCCAGTTTATGAAAAAAATATCCCCAAACCCCTCATTTTTCACCCCTTGTTTGTAATTTTTCAGAGGGGGCAAATCCGACCTCAGCAACCAAAAATAAAAAGAATTTTTTAAAAAAAAAAACCTTTTTTTCTTCCTTTTTTTTCTTCCCCCCCTTCGGAGTTCGTCAAAACAATGTTTTTCTCACCGTTTTTTCTCGCCAAAAGTGATGTCATGGGTGGGTCCTTTCCCCCGGGGGCGGCTGGGTTTGTCAT
>NW_009704308.1:667-2773 GCF_000703405.1 Apaloderma vittatum
ATTTTTATTCTTCCCCTTTTTCACGCAAAAAAAAATCAAGGGAGGAGCAGGAGGAGCCGTCGCAGGGTCGCTCGTGGTGTCGAAGATGAGGATTTGAGGAGAAAAAGGAGCTTTTTGGGGCCGGATTAACAAAAAAAACCCAGAGGCAGGTAAGGTGAAATGTCCAGAAATTGAATTTTTTTTTGGTTTATTGGGGGGCAGAGAAGAAAAAGTGGGAAATTGAATCTGAAAATTGTGGGAATGTTCTGAGAGTGGCCGAGTCGGGGAGTTTGTGAAGGGGTTTGTGGGGAAAAAATGGGGAGAAATGGGGAAAGGAGGTGAAAAAAAGGGAAAAAATGAGGGGAGGAAAGGGGAAAAAATGAGGGAAAAGGGAAAAAAGGGAAGAAAAGGGAAAAAAGGGAAGAAAAGGGAAAAAAGGGAAGAAAAGGGAAAAAAGGGAAGAAAAGGGAAAAAAGGGAAGAAAAGGGAAAAAAGGGAAGAAAAGGGAAAAAAGGGAAGAAAAGGGAAAAAAGGGAAGAAAAGGGAAAAAAGGGAAGAAAAGGGAAAAAAGGAAAAACAGAAAAAGGGAAAAAAGAGGGAAGAAAAGGGGAAAAATCAGGGAAAAGGGGAAAAAAAGGGAAAAATTAGGGAAAAGAGAAAAAGGAGAAAAAAGAGGGAAGAAAAGGGGAAAAATGAGGGAAAAAGGAAAAAAGGGAAAAAAGAGGGAAGAAAAAGGGAAAAAAGAGGGAAAAGTGGAAAAAAGAGGGAAAAGGGAAAAAAGGAAAAACAGAAAAAGGGAAAAAATGAGGGAAAAAGGGGAAAGAAAAAAGGCAGAAAAAGGGGAAAAAGTTGAAGGACAAGGAGGAAAAAAGGGAAGGGGAAAATGGGGGAAAAAGGAGGAAAAGGAAAGGGAAAATGAAGCACAAGAAAAATGTAGATTTGGGGGGGGCAGACGTAAATGTAATAAAAACGACAATTTTGGGAGTGAGCATGAGTGAAAAAACACGATTTTTGGGGGCAAATAGAATAAAATTTGTGGAGAAGCACAAGGGGAAAAACTTCCCCAGATTTCGGAGGCGGATGTGCTCAAATTTTGGGGTCCAAGCAGGATAAAAAGTGAGATTTGGGGACTTTTGGGGGGGAACTTGGAGATTTTTGTGATTTTCGCCCCAGGACCGTGGGCGAACAGAAACAAAATTTGGGGGAAATGGGAGGATTTTGAGAATTTTCTTATTTTTTTCGCCGGCCGAAGCGTCATGGGGGGAGCGGCCGCTTCGACGTGGGTCTGGATCTTCGCGTTTTGGGGTGAGTTGGAGAAATGTGTCAAAAACCCCTGAAATTCCCCCAAAAAAACACATTAAAAAATCCCCAAAAACACATTAAAAAATCCCCCAAAATAAGTTTTTTTCCGGTTCTGAGAGACTCGTGTTTTCACAGGTTTTTGGAGGGGGAAGGGAATGAATCGATCGTCCATCAAGGCAATTATTAATCAAATTATTAATCAGATCGATTAATGCAATTCAATATTAATTATTAATCAGATCGTCAAAGCAATGATCCATTCAATTATTAATCGAACTGATTGTCAATCAAACCAATCATCCATCCAATTAATAAGTAAATCGATTGTCAATCAAACCAATCTTCCATCCAATTAATAAGTAAATCGATTGTCAATCAAGCCAATCATCCATCAAATCAATAATCAAATCAATCATCAAATCACCCATCCAATTAATAATCAAATCGATCGTCAATCAAACCAATCACCCATCCAATTAATAATCAAATTGATCGTCAATCAAACCAATCATCCATCAAATCAATAATCAAATCAATCATCAACTAAACCAATCATCCATCAAATAAATATCAAATTGATTGTCAATCAAACCAATCATCCATCCAATTAATAATCAAATTGATCATCAATCAAACCAATCATCCATTCAATTAATAATCAAATTGATTGTCAATCAAACCAATCATGCATCCAATTAATAATCAAATCGATCGTCAATCAAACCAATCATCCATCCAATTCATAGTCAAATTGATCATCAAACCAATCATCTATCCATTAATCAAACCGATCATCAATCAATCCAATCATGCATCAAATTAATA
>NW_009704309.1:0-15394 GCF_000703405.1 Apaloderma vittatum
CTGGAGTTCCCTCAGCGGACCTGGCGGGACAGAGATTGAGGACGAGCGAGGCCCGGTCGGTCTGCAGCCTCCAGGGAGTTTTCTGGTGGAAAACAAACTTCCTACTCTTCCAACAAAGTAAAAAATTTATGGTAGTCATAAGACACGTTAGAAAATATATTCCCTAGATGTTTTTTCATAAAACCTAGTTTCCTTTTATTTGTAGCTTAGTAACTCACATGGCTTTGGCAGATGCAATTGATCACAGAACCATAGAATGGCCTAGGCTGGAAGGGACCTCAGAGATCATTTTAACCTAACCTCCCTGCCACCAGGGATGCCACCTCTCGACTACATCAGGCAACACAGGGGGACCCTGCCGGGTTTTTTTTTTCGAAATTTTCCATGAAAATGCAAATTTCTCTCCAGGCTGACAGCCGTTGCTGTCATGAGTATCCTGTTCTTTTCATAAGTGGCGCATAAGGGATCTTGGCCATCTCCTGCAGCTTTTTGACCATGCGCGGTGGCCATCACGAGGAGCTGGTGTCCGGGGGAAGCTCCTGAAAACTGCTGCTGCTCATCCCAGTTATCCTGCAGTTCCACTTTATCCTGGTACCAGAAGACGGCAAAGCCAAGCTCAGTTAAGTTTAAAGAGAGTTTGATTTGTTTAAGGCCTGCAGAAGCTGTCAGATGGTTGTGCTTTCTGCATAAAGTTTGAGTACTTGAATTCCCTTTGTTTACCTTTTGGCAAAAACACATGCGGATAAACTACGAAGTGCCAAACTTCATACTTTCTTGAGAGGAATTTTAACAGATTCTTGAATGCTAGTTGATGTATTTGCTGTGTAGACGTTTCAAGTGTTACGTTTTTTTAACTCATTACAAAAAATCCTAGGTAGATTTTCCTTGACAGGAAGGGTAAAGAGTTATTTTCTTGATACTTAAATTCTAATATTTTCCCGAGGAGAGTAAAAATTAGTAATAAATAGACTTCAAGTTAAGGTACAGTTGTCTATGTTGATAGTCCTGGCAGAGTGAGCTGTGTGCTGATCAACATAGCGTATACAACTGTATTGTATTGTTGTATCTTAACGTATATATAAGGTGTTATATATGTCTCTGTGCATACAGATGTATGTGTACTATACTAAGAGAGGTACTCCTGGTATTATAGCGTGTCTGTGACTTGTCGTGTGGGACAGAACAGTGGGCTATGTAACACAGAAGGCATTTTGAGATGCTGCAAATACCTTATCAATTTCTTTTAACTGGTATTCTGTTAAGATTATAGCAGCATTTTTCAAAAACATCATGTATTTGGTATTTCTCATGCCTGGCTTAGTTGTATTAGTTAGCAGATCCCAGTGGTGTGTTGCTGTGCCATGTTGTTGAGCCTTAATTCATATCTGTAGGATAATCATTCAGCTATATTTCAGTTTTGTTCCAAGGCTGGCCCAGTGCTTGTGGCACCAGTTAGAAATTACAGCACGTATTCTTGGAGAATTCCAAAGGGCACGTGAGAAATAAGATGATTTTACCAGGTCACAGCTGCTCTACAGTACTGAAGAGTCTTTAATGTGCTGTTGCAAGTAGATTTTTGACTACATTCTTTTATGTGAGCTCCTTAAATATGCTTCTTAAGAGCATGGGTAGCCTGTAGAATACTCTTCACAAAAACCTTGTATGTTGAGAACTTGTCTGTGTTCTCTGTTGTCTTCTTAAACTGTAGAAATTCAAGGCCTCTTGAATGCCACGAGAATGGAGGAACTCTGTTAATACTGATGGAGTTACTCATATGTGGGGAATAAAAAGACACATGTGTAACAGAGATGTATCAAACCGTGGCAATATAATGAGATACTTTAATTGAATTTCTAAGTTAAAATATTTTTTTACCTGTATTTTGGTTATGAAATTAGGTAATACTCGTGATACGGAGATTAAAGTTCTTGTCAGACCTATAAGGAAATTGCCTGTTGAAGACACAGCAATCTTGTTAATATTTAATGGACTGAGAGAGTTTAAATCGTGGCAGATGGGAAATTCAGAGTACTTATGCTACGTAATGTGTTTCAAAGAATTTTAATGCAGGTTTACAACACACATTTGTAAGGTGCTGTTAGGTCAGTGTGGTGATGATGATGCTTGCTTGTTTGTGTTTGGTGTTTTTATTTTTTTTTCCCTTCTGAACACCCTAATGGTATGATAATAATCAAAGTTCTGGGAACTCCTTCAGCCAAAGGTTGACCTGAATGACTCTCACTATGACTTGACAGGCATTTTGGATCCACTTTGGATCTGCCGTAAGTCATGTTCCAGTCATCAACGTTTCTGGGTAGGACATTTATGAAACGTTAAGAAACCAAACACATTGACTGGGAAGTGAAGTTGCACTTGAAATCACTTACCCTTAGTGCAGAAGAGAGTTGTCTTCAAGCATCAAAACTGAGCTGTTACTTCTTCAGGCTTCCCAGGGACAGATTTCTTTTAGATAAAACTGAGAATAATAGTTTGATATTCAGTGAAATACCCTCAAATGAATGTTAGTGGTTTTCAGCTTTAGGTTTTTATCAGGTTATATTGATTTTCAAAAGCAGGCTGTCCCAAATCCAAGCTAGGCATTGGTTGATTTGTCGAGACATCTAAAGCGAGAAAACACTGTAATATATGAGCTTCTGTATGATACATGTCCTATAAGGTTTTCTGGTATTGACTAAGGACAGTTTCTTAGCAAATACATATTGCAGTTCGTATTAGAGTTTAATCTTTAAATGATCTGTACCATTTGAAAATTAGAATCCAATTTTGGATACATGCCTTCAAAAATAAATGCCTGTCAAATTCAGCTTTCAGCACTGTGTGTGTACGTAGAGTACCTTGTCAGAGTTGGCACGGCAGCTCTGTATGGAATGTAACAAAAATGAGAATGTAATCGTTCGAGGCAGTCCACAGAAGAGCTAAAGGTATGAGGAACCTAAAACTAAATACTTCTTTTAAATTAGATGGACTCAAGTGCTTTTATTTTTTTCCCCCTGACTGAGGAATGTTTGAGAGGTAATCATTGTAATTGTGATTATTCTTTTGTCTTGTCTGTAAAGGCCAGGAGATCAGACCACTGCACCTGTGTTTTCTGCCATTCCTCTCCCTTCACTCCCTGCTCCCTCCCTGTTCTTCTTTCCAGCTCTTCTAAGGAGCCCCAGGGAAAAGCGCTGTCAACTCAGAAACACCCCTGACGCAACCACATCTCTATTTTTCCTAAGGCAAATAAACAGTTTTGCTTATGAGATCATGTGATATTGATAGCAAAATTAAGTAACTTAATAGGGTACTTGAAATTGCAAAGCCTATGAGTAAGGTATGTTTCTTATTTACAGACCATTCAGAAATGGACAAATAGATCTAACGAAGTAAAGTCCATACCAAGGAAATTTGCTCCTAAATCTTAAGGCCAATTGCTTTTTTGTATTTAGAACATATATTTGTTACATGTAAAACTGTGAGGCCAGCACAACAAAATTTTCAGGTGAATCAGAGCTAACTCCTTCACAGCTCTCAAGAATACGGAGTTTTCACTTGCAAACTCGACGAAGTAAGCCATGCCCTCAGGACAGAACAGACTTCTCATATGCTTGACGTGGCTTTGAAAGTGTGTTTAAAGAAGGAAAAATAGTGTTCCCCCAAAACTTTAACTCAGACTGTTAGTAATGTCCAGTATGTGTGAGGAGGAATCCAATAGAGGACCAAACTGCTCTTCTTCCCTGAGGAAATACTTCTTACCTTTGCAAATTCACGTTTTTATGGATGCAGCCTATACCGAACCAAACACAGCGGTGAATGTTTTTATGCCTGCCTCTACATAAAGGGTCCCCATAGCAGAGAAATACTTTGAAATAGAGTAATAAAAATTAAACCTTCTGAAATAGCAGAGGAAAAAAAAATATCTGGTGCAGTTTTAGTCTTGGATTCCTTTTCTTGGAGTTCTAATTGCTGCTTGTGTGATGGCTGCCCTAAGCTGGCCCTCAGGAACAGAGACACATGCAAGGCAGCAGTGATTTGTGGCTTGCTGAGAAGGGGCTTGGGACGGATGAGTCCTTTCTGTCCGCGTTCCTGTTTTGCCTGTTGTGTTTGAACTCTTTGCTGCTCCTGCTGTTGACTGTTCAGATACTGAGCCATTTGCTGAAAATTCACGTTTCTTTTTACATTTCCGCATGCAGTTTTCATAAATCTTAGTTCTTCGTAGCTGTATGCTGAAATCTTGAAAGCCACGTTGTTGCTTGCAAGTGTATTTTCAGGCCACGAAAACAGTTCTTCTCCTGGTCCTTTCTGTTTGTTTCTTTTTGCTTCCTGAGAGCCCCAGAGATTTTGCCACCTCCCTCTTTTCTTCTCACCGTTGTCAGCCTCTCTCTGCCAGGCTCTGCAGACGCCCTGCCTCTCACCCACCTCCTCTCCTCCTCCTCCTCCTGCAGTGCCCAATAGCTGTTCTTCTGCACATCAAACCCACACAGGAGTGTTTGCGTTCCAGCTCTTTGTGCATTGATCTTCTGCCACGAGAAGCTACTTCTGCTGCACTCCCTTCTCTCAACTCATTGGCCTTCTCCTTTGCTCCCCTGTTACACGTTAAAGGGTTTCTCGGTTTCTTTCCTTCCCCTCTTGGTTCTGAATTAGCAGTTTCAAATAAGTAAAATTACAGTGGCCAAGTTCGGTGCGGATCTATAATGTATCAGTTACCCAATTTGAATATTTTGTGTTCTTTGTAAACTTAAAGCAATCGAGTGGATATAGTGCTGCTGAAGGCTTTAAGTGATGGCCTCTTATCTTTAAAAAAGCGTACACCCCCTCCTTTGTGTGCGAATCGAATCAAAGCCTCAACATGCTATTTTGGCCGAATGCACCACCCTAGTTGCTTGCCTTGTTTGTGTCTGGTCGGTGTTAACATCCAGCAATAAACTGGAGCCTGTGCGTTTGCTGATTTGCTTGTGTAATACCTGGTTTTGAAATTATGAAAGACTATGTGCCGTTGTTGAATATATGAATAGCTCAAAAGCATTTATTCTCAGGAAGGACTAAGTTTACATTGTCTGAACAGATTTGTTTAGTCGTAAGTAGGGGTGATTATTCTGTCTTTGTCTACTCAGCAGGAGAGGGCATTTCAGAAATGGCTTCGCACAACAGCGCTTGATGCTGTTGGCAGAACGTTGCCAGTGATAGGGTGATTAAAACTGAATTAACAGGAGTTTTGAAATTTCCCTGGCCATGAAGAGTCTAGTTACGTTTCATGAGATTCTGACTCAGAAAAAGGATATATATGCAGAAACTTTATCTCAGTTGAGAAGAGAAGCAGCTCTTGAACAAGAATCAACTCCACCAGCACCATCTGCGTGAGTCGATGTGGAAGCTGGCTTGTCTTCAGCATCTGCTGGCTGAACGTACTGTGGAAAGCTCCTTGAAGCTAAACAGGAAAAAAAGCAGTCTAAAGCATATGCGTATTCTTTCACATTTTCTTTTCCTAGTTGTACATTATTAATACTGATTTTACTTTTTACCAGTGATATTTTGTCTATAATCTACCTTGAATGTAAAGGAGATCTCATTTCCAAAGCGTTGGCGTGCTCAGCGGAGGCGTTGAGTCTCAGAAGCACATTCGTGTTAGAGGGTTTCCAGGATACTTGTAGAGCGATCCCTCTTCAGTTTTCACCCACATCCCAGTTGCAACACCTGGAGGGAGTGACTGGGAGCACTGGTGAGTGGAGGGAAGCTCTCCTCTGCCCAGTGTCTGCCCAGAGCTCGCTGGTGAGCAGGGAAGTGAGGAGAAGGGCTCATACCTGGGAGTTACTTTGAAAAGGTTTAGCTGGTAATGCCTTGCTGCTACGACTGAGAATGAAGTTCCTTGAAGCGGTAAGAGACTGAAATTTCATGGGAAATGGCATCTGAAATTCATTTTAAGCTTAGTATCTGGAGCAGTGTTCTACTTTTTTTTTTTTCTTTCCTTAATCTGTCTTTAATCTCCTTCCTCAAAGTTTTTGTTCTTTGGCCTTTTGTGAATACTCACTAATTGCTGCTGCCGATCCCAAGGCCTTGGGGGAAACGTTGGGAATCCTGAAGAGGAGCAACCTGTAGAAACCCATAAGAGACCTTCAGCTCTGTGACACAGGAAAACAAAGGTGTTTTGGCTGAGCTCGAGGTGGATGTGGCCATGGGTGATGTGCAGCACGTAAGAGAGATGTGTTGTCTGAGAAGGTGACAACAGTGGCTTTGTTACTGAAAAACAGTCTTTCTGACTGCGGCTGGTTCAGACAAGTAGGAGATTGAAGAAGGTAGGGTGGAAATTTTGAGCTGTGGCAGCTGTGCATCACACGAACACTTTCATCAAAGTCTTGTATTTTCTTTGAGTTCCTTGTTTTTCCTCTCACCTTAAAAGCAAGATAAACAAACTCCTGCCTTTAACATTCATTGCTGAGCATGTTTTTATTTCGCCTAAAAGTGGTGTCTGCGATAGTAGCTTTGTATCAAATTCATTGTTGGAGAAAATCATTTTCTAAGCTGCTTCACAGTCACTGTCTTTCCTATTCCTCCACCCTGAACCCCACAACTCTCCGCTGAAGGCTTGTGGCATCAGTGCCAGAGACGTTTCATTTTCAGTCTCTTTGGAGAGGAGTTGCAGAGAAGGTCAAAGGCAGGCCTGGGTCTGCCAACCCAGCAGGTAAAGAGAAGGGCCTGTAGTACAGTCATTGCAGTATCATAACAGAGAGAGATCAGCTCTTAGGTGGTTTGACTTTTCATTTCTGTGCTTGGTAGTCTAGATGGGTTGTCAAACCAGAATATAAATCAATTTCTAGTCTTCAGGTATTACAACAAAATGTGTAAGTGCAAAACCCAGTTGTACATGTTGCTAAGAAAGGGAAAACTACTTGGTGGTGTGACAGGGCTAGTTGGACCTATGATCTGAATCAAATATGGTATGTCCATGGTCCTAATTAAAGCATTAAATTATCTGCTTCCAGGTAAGCATGCTTTCAGTTATAGTAATATGTGAGAGAAATGTTTAATTTTTGCTTATTGACAAAAAAAAAGTCTTCATTTGAGCGAAACAGACCAAGTCTCCTCCTGAAAACTGGAGTAGTTCTTGACCTAAACAACGATTCTTTAAAACTATGCGCTTCTAAAACTACCAGCAGTGCCTAAACTAGCACATTATTTATAGTTGACGTTCGCGTGATACATATCTTAGCATGTCTTTTGATAGGTTTAAAACCATGCTTGTTGGAATAGAAATGTCGTTTTTTACATAAAGCTTCAAATCTTCCAGATGACCATGGTATCTCTTGAGATACAAAGCATGATTTTTGGAAGTAATGCTTGAAACATTTGCTTTTATAGTTTTAAAGCACTAAACCCAGAAGTTTGCCTTGCAAATGCCAGCAGATGCAACACCCAACCTCCAAGAGAAGCTCAGGAGGAGCTGTTAACAGCTGCAGTGGGAAATTACCTTCGCATTTAAATATGGACACGTCTAAAAATAACCCCGATGAGAAATGAAAACTCCGTTTGTTGTTGGCTTGCCTAGCATTTGTCTTTATTTCTACTTTATGTTATTTTACGTTGTTGTTCATGGATGTAGCAAAGCCTATTTCATTTCTTCTTGGTCATTTTTCTCAGGGGATGTAGAGAGGCCCTGATTGCAATTGTAAATTCTTTAGCGAACAAGTCATGATTGCTGTGGCTTGTTCAACCACAGTCATTTCAGGCCTGTGCCGGGTCAGCTCCGTACTCTGTGCGCACAGTGGAGCCTGAAAGCGTACAACAGAAGGGGTTCAGGTTACTGACTTCAGTTCCCTGATACTCCCGGCGAGAGCATCTAAAACCGGGTTTTAACAGTACAGCTGGTTCGTTCCGACGGCTGGCCGCTGCCACAGAGGGCAGTCCCGTCTCCGCTTTTACATCGGTGCTTGTGTTTGGCCAATCCTTGAGCTGCCAGAAAAATCAGACTTCCTCCCAAAATAAGGTTTCTTCTGCCAGTGTTGCTTTTCCATCCAGCTCCTGGTGGAGCTGGGCAAGTGCTGGTGCCTGCGCTGCTGCAAAGAGGGAGCGGGACCGTGCTCTTGCAGGGCGGCGTGGTGGTTAGCTCAGGCGTGCTGCCCCGTGGAGCTGGTTGGCTTTAAGAGTGCTGCAGCTATGCTTTTCGGAAAGATGAAAAGTGCGGATTGAAGCCTCATTAGGGGCTCTCTTTAGTATCCACAGGTTGAGTAGAAGCTCCTCGTGCATGTGTGCGTGGTTTCAAGTGGAATACATCAGCTGGAAGAGCAGATGATCCAGCTCTGACTGACAGCCAGTGACAGCGCACGTCACAAATCGCTGCTGGCTCGCTTGCACTTTTTTGTTTATTTACTTTGCCGCTCTGTGGTGCCTGCAAAACAACTGCAGAGCCCGGCTGCCTGCTGGTTAGCTGGGGGCTTCCACCCACCATCGCTGCTCAAAACTGACTTCAACGCTGCATCTGTGAACTTCTGCCTTAGAGCTCTCGTATAAACTTGTTCTTAGTAAACGTGTGAGTTTGGCATATGCAGCGATCAACTTCCTTATGGTTTATGTCGCCTGTTGTATTACTACAAAAACAGTTTTCTTCCTTGCTTTTTAATTTCTGAAGCTAAAAACTGCTCGGTTCCTTCTGTACCCTATAATGCTACATCTACTGAATTTTTAAAAGTGATGGATACCATAACATGTCGAGGCTCTTACTGTGAATTTACTTTGTTGTTTTCCTGATGGTCTGAAGGATTTTAATATGTTGGCAAAATGCCTCCTCGAAGGGATTGCGGTATTGGAATGGAGACTGGCGCTTCTGTCACGTTGTGTGGCAGATGTTCATTTTGTCATGACTAGTGGCCCTTTGCTCTCCTGCAATGTGGCGCTTACATTACTTAAGATTTCAGGCAGAAACAGTCCCGTGTACCTGTTGATGAAACGTGCGGCATTTATTCTGATAGTCACCTGAGCGGTGGGGTTGCTGCTCGGTGGCTACGAAAGACCGTGCAGATCATTAATTCTATGTAGCCAATGATGAAGTCCACCCCCCTTCTCATGCAAAGGATTTGGGTTCTTTTCCCTCTTAGAGAAGTTGTTACCAGTGACCGTGCGTTGCTTTTGGAGCAACTACTGAAAAAACCATCAGTGTCACCGTGTAAAACCCAGGAATGCTATGGGGCAACGCAGGGAGCTGGGAGTTTGTCCTTTGCTCTCTGTAGAAGACTCTGTACCAGAGGAACATATTCATCCGCACTGAGCCAGAGAGCCAGGAGGATACGGGACATTTTTGTGTTCTCCTTTCAGCCAGCAAACGTATTGCTGTGCTGTGTTTGCGGTGAAAAGCAGAGGCAGATGAGAACGAAGGCAGCCAAACCGTAAGTCATTTACAAGGATAATGATGAGGCATCGCTGGAACAGGCACTGACCTGTTGCTGGCCTGCGAAGGGTTCTACTTTCCCTCTTTGAAGCTGTACAAGTTTAATAGTTTTTACCTGAAAACTTTCTAATTCTGTTGGGTATCCTTATAATACCATAGATAGTTTTACATCTCTTTTTTTAATTTCATCTTGTGGCAGGAATGTGTTGCCTGGATTAGAGGCATCTTTTTGAAATCACAAATTAAGGTTCCTTTAAAGGTTTTGGATCTGCAGATCGAGCGAAGTCTTTTGGGGATTGTTTCAGAAGTGAGTGTTGTAAATTTTGCAGGCGTTATTGTGGTGTTTAGAAAACAGATGTTACTTAATAGCTTGAAATCATCTGACTTTTTCTGGGTTAAGAGGGAGAAAGCTGGAGACAAAGAGGACTTTTAAAACCTGTGCTGTCAATTTGAGTGTCCCGTTGCCTTCCAGCTCTTTTAGCTCTTTCTGGATGGTTTAGTGTGCAGAGTTAGTGGTGTGTCCGCTTTAATGTAGGTACTGGAGGCCTGTGCTTTGGGTCTGTTGTTTGAAATTAAATTCATATAATACACCTTTTAAATTTTTAAAGCCATTACTTTGTAATAGTACTTTGCAGTGATCTGCAGCACAGAAAACAAATTGCTTAGGAGTGCAGGAGTAAATAATTGCTAGAATAAGGAAGAAAATAAGAAGAATAAAGGAAATATTTTATGTCTTCTAGAAATTCTTTTATAATGGAATGTGAGTGCTTTTCTCCCTGTCTGTGCTCTGCACACATGTGCACGTACGTATCTTCCTTACAGTCCAAGTGCTTCTAAAACAAATCGGTTAGGAGTGCAGGAGTAAATAATCTGCTAGAATAAGGAAGAAAATTAGAAGAATAAAGGAAATATTTTATGTCTCCTAGAAATTCTTTTATAATGGAATGTGACTGCTTTTCTCCCTGTCTGTGCTCTGCACACATGTGCACGTACGTATCTTCCTTACAGTCCAAGTGCTTCTGATCAGAGCAGCTAGTTTCAGGCAAAAATGTTGTTAGGAAAATATCAGCCCTGGAAATGGCAGCTATTGAAAGATTAGAGGTGACTGAAAACAAAATCTTGTAAAAGAGTTTCTAATATAATTGTAACATAATTTGTTGCTGCTCTTGCTCTGCTATAGCATGATTAAGTACTGAATTTGAATCAGCTTTTAAAAGAAAATGCTTAGTTTCATTCCACAGCACAATTGGCAACTAAATAAAAGTTCAGACTGGATTTTTTTTTTTTTTCCCAGCTCTCTTTTCACAAAGAAAGAAAAATGTACATAGAGTCTTTTGTATTTTGAAGGGAGGAAGTGTAGCACAATAGACGGTTGGAGGAAAGCAATTCCGATAATCAGTTTTCTGTACTACTTATTACAACTGGTCAGGACTGGGTTTTAATTAAATTTTAGGGATAAAGGACAATAGCGTGTGCTAAGGATGGCGAGTCAGCTTAAACCTAGAATTTCCTGGCTTTTATCTGTTTCTGTGCCAACCCAGTAGTACTTAAATGTATGACTTGCAATGGGATTCGCTCGTATAGAAAGTAATAACTGGTTTTGGGAGTTTTTCAAAGAATCTCTTTTGACTTCCAGAGCGGGTATTTGTCCATGGGTGGGGAATAAGAGTGCAGCACCTGGCGATGCCCCCCTTCTGTGCCAGGCTCCAGCGCTTGTGCGTTTGCACAGTAAGTTGGCAAGTTTGTTAGTTGGTAGTTTTTTTGTTTTTTCTTTTCAAATAAAATATAGCGATTTCAAAAGGGCAGTTCATTAAGAGCCAGTGCTTTCTGGCTCTTAGAAGTTTTCTGTCAGGTTCAGAGAGGATGAAAGTCAACCAGTGGCCATTATGACATTTAGCGTGACCTTCTGCATAACGGAGCCCAGATAACCTCTCCACATTATTTTTTGGCTCAGAGCTGTCACAGACACAGCTTCAAAAAGCATCTGAGCTTCCGAGGTGAAATGGAGAATCTACTGCAGTCTTAACTGATTGCCCTCCAAACTGCTCTTGCTACTGAAAACTGTTCTCTCCAGTTTGTGATTTGTTTGGCTCCGGTGGCTTCGGACATTCTCTTCAAGAGGAGTGATCTGCTTGGTACGAGTTCTCCCCCGTTCTGGCTTTTCATGCAGGTAGATCACTCTCAACCTGCTGTTGGATATGTGTATTGATCACATTCCTCTGCTTGCCCACACTGAAGCAAATTTTCTAGGTTTTTAGTTCCTTCTTGCAGAACTTTTTAGTGCTTGTCTAGAGCCTTTAATGTTTTATTTTCCCCCCTGAGGTGGATACAGCTGCAGCAGTGATAGCTTCTGATAGTGCTCCACCAACAGACCTTTGGAGTTCTTCACTGATAGCATCCCCGCTTTTGCGTAATTTTGCCATGTTTTCTTGTCAGGCTGGCGGTCTGCAGACCTTTTTTAACCAGTTTTGTAGAACTCTGTTTATCAGGTGCATCTAGAGTATAGAAAAAATGAAAAGCAAAAAGGGCTGTCTTACAGGCAGTGTGAAACTCTGCTTTTGTATTCTTTGAGAATCACAATCTTAGAATCCAGAAGCGGTGCTCCTGCGTGTTTATTAATGAAAAAACGTCACTCTTTAAGCATTCATGGGGCATGATATTTTTTAGGTAATTGAATAAAACGCACTAATTTTGGAGAACCCCAAAACACGATGTATTGTTGCATAGATTTAATTTATCCTCTGTGAAAGAGGGCACTGCTTCGCAAACTTTCCCTTTATACATTTGTGGGTAATACACTCAGCTAAACCGGCACGTTGTGTATGTGCTGTACATGTATTGCCATAGTTTATCAGCAAACATGGGAGATGGAAAAAAACCACCCAACCCAACAACGTGAGAAATCAATATGCGGCCTTGATCTTTGATATTTGCTTGCTTTTTAGCTGGTATTATAGATTACATTTGTGACCCAACACGGTATGGGGTGGGATACCTAAAATTTGGAAGGCTTTGGGGATTAAAAATATGACTGTAAATTAGCTAATTTTAATCTGGATTTAATTTCCCTGACTAAATTGTAAACCACTTGAAAATGGAGGCGCCTCTGAATTTTGCTGACATATCCTTAAAGTGAACATTGCTAGCTTTGCAGAGCATGATTATATAAACAATGTTAATTAGCCTAATTATTAAGGTCTGTAAATATTTGGATTGGTATAGCATTTTGTTAAGGCAAGTTTCTATACTGTATTAATTCCAAGTCTAAGGCATATGCTACTTTTACACAGATGTTCAAAATCAGTACGTTCAGGCTGCTTATTACCGCTTACTTTCATGAATCTTTTGAAAAGGGAGGATGGAAAACACTGACAATTTTATCAAATGCAGTCCCAGAAGCAGATTAATACATACTTTCTGCACGCCCCCAAAAGCTTGAACTAACATTAAACCCAGTGTGAGAATATGAAATTGATACCGGCTGCCCATTTTTTTCCATGTGTTTGTGCTGTAAATGGTACAGGGAAGGCTATTGAGTAATTTTGCTCAATGATGGGTTATATATTGCTTTCACAGAGACCAATTTTCTACTTTAGACTACAAAAGCTCTAGTATTTTCTTTTATTCTAATAGCTGAAAAATTATTTCAGCCAGTCTTGCTTATCACATAACAATAAGGCTTTAGGGCAATTGACCTGCTGACCTTAATTCCCAGGAAACTGTCACATTTCTTCTTTATTCCTTTGTTCAGCCTAACAATGCGACCCAAAATACTACTGAGCTTTAAAGTTTCTCAGCATTGTAAGGTCAAGCTTTGGTCACCATAGTTACAGTTCAGCTCCGCGGGTCAGAGGGCAAATAGATTAATGATGTCAGACACATCTTTAAATGGTTCTTACACTGCTTTGCCATGCGGTAAGCAGCTGAGCATATTTGATATGACAAAGGCCTCCTTAAGTCTTACTAATAGGAGGATCTTCGGAGACATCCGATGGAAAGGTCCTTTCCGCTGCGCGCCGGCGTTCAATATCGAGCGGCGCTGGGCACTGGCGGCCGGCTCTCTCGGTTCACGCTGTCGGAAGAATATCGCAAAGAGTGGATAAAAAGCCACTGCCCCCCCGCGCCTTTCTTTCTGGACATCCCAGTTCCTTTGTCCAGGATTCAGTCCAGTGGTTAAAAGCCCCAGAGAGGATGTAAAATAGTAAGCTGGAAGAATATGTCGGCATTCTTGATGAAAGACGCGCTCTCTCCTTCGCGGCAAGCCCAGGGTAACGTGGTTTATGTGCCTGCTTTCCGTTAGTTATTAATAAAAGCCCGCCTTCATACATGTAATAGTTGCACATATATTAAAAACATATCTAGGTTCTTCCTCTAGATAATGAGACTTTTTAAATTAAAAAAGGAAATATAGCTCCCTTGATGAATTATATGGGTTCCTTGTGGAATAGGCCATGGTGGTTTGGGCTAACATAGCGCATTTGTGTTGGAATTCAACAAGACTAAGCAGCTGTGTGATCAGTTTAATTTACAAGCAAGAAGCTTTTTCCTCTGCAAGATCTTATTACTCGCACACCTGCACCGTTGCGCTTTTTATTCGGAGAATGATGTATGTTGCACAAAAATGAGAATCTGTGGATGACCTTACGTCATCACTGTGTTCATTTCTAAAAAAAATCACAAACCATCCCCCCCCGTCAAATCAAGCAAAAAGCTTTCGTCGACACTGTATCCGAGTGTCTTCAGCTAACCCCTGATTTTGAAACAGCATCTCTGTAAACCAGAAACTTATTCTTGAAATGGGAATCCAGCTAATGGCATGTGTAAGTCACCAAGGTGAACGGAAGGAATAAAAAAGTTTATCGTGAAGTATGTAAGCTAAACCAGTATTTTTCATTACGTATGTATTCTACTCCTCATCAAAATGCATTATCAGTTGATCGTTGGGATAGTTGACAGTGCGAAAGTAGGAACCTTTGATGTAAAACTAATTTGGTTGGGGAGTGGGGTCTGAGCCTCTCTCCAGCTGAGGGTGCTGATGCTGATGCTGGTGCTGGGAGGGCCTTGGTTGCCTGGGGCTGTTTCACAGCCTTATCCTGTGATTGGCAAAACTGTGTAGTGTTTTCTCTTCTCACTGCAATTAATTGTAGCGGAAGAATTTGGAAACCTGATGATCAGCAAAATACATGCTGATCTGTCAGGGCTTATTCTGTTGTGCCATATTAAGGGAATAACAGACAAATGGTTATGCTTTTTAAAATAAGAGCCATTAGTACATTAATTCTGCCTCTGAGAGGGAGATTGCTGTCTTTGTTGGTATTTTTCCTAAACCCTGGTGCTTAACAGATTCTATTTCTTTGAATCTGAAGTTGCATGAATGCAAACTTACCTTTATGCTAATACTAGTGAAGAACAGGCCACTCCAATCTGGTGTAAATACTTTTTTTGCTTGCTGTAAGGGGAAAGAAGGGACTTTTTATTTTCTGTTCTTACCTCTCCAGCCCCATAGGATAATTACAACCTCTTCCTTTATAGCTCTCTCATTGGCTTCGCCCAATCGTTTTCTTTCACAGAACACTAATGTAATTTTTGAGAGGTAAGTGCTGTCCCCCCTTTCTTGTGTTCATGGTGCCCTTCATCCTCCAGGCTAAATTATTTCTCTGATCGTTTCACATCCTCCCCTGTGGAAGCGTTCTGGTTTAGCACCTATTTTTTCCATTTGAAGGAAGTTTTGATTCCTTGATTTCTTCTGTTATATAAATTCTTGCAAGCTTACTAATGTTTTGGAGACTTTCATATGTCACCTGAGTTTAGGAAGTTAACTGATATTTTTAAAGAGTATTTCTCTTAAAGAGTAATTTCACTTGTCTTGGCTGTGAGAAAATGGAGGAGTTTCATATATGTGACATACCTGGGACAGGAAGAATCGGTTTTGGTGTTGACTTCTTAATGCAAAGATCCTGACTTGCGAAATGAAGAAAAAGCAGCTGCTGCAAACTCTTCCACTTGTTTCCCTAC
>NW_009704309.1:15425-23422 GCF_000703405.1 Apaloderma vittatum
TTTTGGTGCTTTATCAATGGAACAGCTCAACTAAAGCATTTCGTAATGTGGCAAGTACTGAGCTCACGGCACTCGTGTCCTCTGGGAGTTGTCAGATACTGTTGCCGGCGTTTGATTTGGCTGTGATCACCTGATGATCAGCAATGACACTGTTCTTTATGGTCATTATTGGGAATCAATTTTATGTGATGGACAGAATCACATAATTAAGGAAGAAAAAACCCACAGCCCTAAACTTTAAACACTACCCAGTTACTGTAGATGCTTGTGATGTGGGAAAATGTAAGCATTGCGTCCTTTTGCCTGCGGATTGATTCAGACATTGAAAACATAACCTTGATTTCTAGATCCTTACTGTTTGGGCTTCACTAGGTAGCCTATTAATATCACTAAGAGCATTGTCTAAAATTGTATTATTCTTCTATAACTCTGGAAAAGAAAAAGGTAAGACTTAGAAAGGTGAGACTTAGTTTCCATGTCCCAATGATGAAGTTTGTTAAAGGGATTTGCATCTCCTTAAGTGATTCTCTGCTGGAGGCAGGCTGCTACGATACACAAGAAGAATTGTAAACTTGAGAGTACAGATACTGTAAGAGGAAAAAATGTAGACTATACTACATCTGTGGCTATGAATTTGTGTACCACATCCTTCCAAGATAACCACTAAACACAAGGAAATTTGCTAGCTTAGCAGTGACTTTGTCAGATTTTAAGTCACATGTACTGACACCTGCTTTATTGTAACCACGTGCTCGGATGCGTTTCTTGTCTTCGTTAAACACCCGTATCCTTGGCTGCCTTCAGTGCAGCCGCTTGCATGAGAAGTGGCGCGAGCACCTTTGCAAAACCTCGGCATGAAGCAACTCCCTTTGCACTGCTGAAGAGATCCCTTGAAATGATTCTATAATTCCATGAAATGACTGGCAGCAGAGCGCGCCGGCCTGGGCTTTCATCTGCTCTCTCCCTGCTTCAAATGGTATCAATGTCCTTTCTTTTGCAAGTACTTTTATTAGAGTGCTAGGAAGCCTCTGTTTTTCTTGTGCTCTCTGGTGTTACCCCGTCTGTAGTCCCCGTGCCTGATCTTTCCTTTACTGTGAAACTCGAGGCACCGTTACTGGCCCACGTCTTCCCCTATCTGAAAATAATTCTAATTCCTTACAATCTCCAAGACAGCCTGTGCTAGTCACTTCAAAGGTCTGGTTTCTTTCAGGGAAATAGTTGATAGGGATGGAAATTTCCACAGACCTTTCCTGATGTTAATAGAGCAGCTCTGATTGATGTGAGAGAGAATTCTTGTAGTTTTAAGTTTTACAATTCATGATGTCCCTTGTGTCCAGGATATTGTTAGATTAGGTATCCATTTTCTTAATAAAAAACTTGGGTAAGCAGGGGCTCAACACAATGATTCAGGAAGGGAACCATTCAAAAAATACTGAATATTGCAATTATTTTTTTCAGGATATTTGGTCTTAGACTAATCTTACAAAATGGGACTGCTCAAGCACAACTTACAGCATTAGTCTGCTTCTGATGAACAGTTTTATTGAGTTGTAATTAAGTAACTTCTGATACTTCTGTGTTATCAAGTACTGTGATTTTTTTTTTTGCCCAGCAAAGCCAGTTATCCCTATTTCTTATGTAACAACCCGCTGCTGTCCTCATCACTGCGTGAAAATAAACCCATTGAACTAAAGTTTTCACAATTTGTGAGTCTCAAGAAATTTATTTGGGAAGCTCAAAAGGAAGATTTTCTTTTCCATGTGAAACATGTTGCAGTTGCCCTGGACTATGGAAGTAGCACAAAAGTAGATGTTTCACAATGATGTCAGAAAAAATGAGGCTTGTGCCATTGCACATGAGGTGTGGGTACGTGATGGTCGTGTGCAACAACTTTTAAACTATTTGCCTATTTAAGACAAACGTGAATTAAACGATGGGGGAATCCTGTATCCAAATATACTGACATGCTGCTTTTTAATAGGAAGTTTAAAAAAACTCTTGAGTGTCGTGTCTGATCTGATTGTCTGCCATTATAAATGGTGTCTGGCAGAGTGGATGTAATTTGTGTACAGAAATGAAACGAGTGCTTAGGGGTAGAAAGCACTGCAGCTTTTTAAATGTAAACACAAGCGTAATGCAGGATGCTTTTTGAGGCCTCTCTTTTTTCTCCATTAAATCTCATCGTCTGCTGCGCACTCCTACTTAGGTAGTGTTTCATTTTAATTCCATTCATAGCCAACATCTTCATTTTTGTAAAGCGTCCGCGGTTTCTCTTTGGTCAACAACTCTTTTGAAGTGCCCAGGAGTACTACTTGCAGCTGCAGAGGTGGTTTGGCGCTGTAATTATGATCCCATTTCTCAAAGGTATACGAGGGGCTTCCCCTAATCCTGCTTACATCCAGGAATGGCAAAACCGAATCAGAGACTACAAATAGAATAGCAGCAGGCTTAGAGAAAGTCGAGAGTTGGCAAGGGGTTGCAGTAGCTACTTTTTTTGTCAGATATTTAGAGCAGAAACTAAATAGTGTGACACACCTAGTATTTAAAAAGCCCAATATTTAAGAAGTTGATTTAGAAACAGAGTAAGAAAGCAGGAGGCATTTTTCCCTCGATAGAAATTGAGATAGGGTAATCATCTTAGAGAAGGCTTGAAAATCAAAATGCATAAACAAAGTTCAATTTAGTTGTACGTGTGTATCCTTTCAGCTGCTAGACCAAATTATTCTGATTGTTCCTCATCAGATTTTAGTCCTTCTGTTCCACGCTGTTTATATTAACTTCCATTAACCTACATGCTTTGAGTGAAAGTTTAAAATGAGCTAT
Organism: Apaloderma vittatum; assembly: GCF_000703405.1. Classification (NCBI taxonomy): domain Eukaryota; kingdom Metazoa; phylum Chordata; class Aves; order Trogoniformes; family Trogonidae; genus Apaloderma; species Apaloderma vittatum. The sequence goes on from NW_009704309.1 coordinate 18,249, forward strand.
GAAAATTGCTTTCATCACTTCTCAATTTTAAAATAAGCAGCAACACTGGATTTCTCTGTTCCTGTAGTAGATTAGTTTTAATCCACAATAACGTAACCCAGAATGACTGCGTGTTTTTAAATGGAAGTTTAAAAGTTTAGGGTTTTTTTTTTTTGGTCAGTGATTTTAATAGATTTGCAGCACGTCGAGAAAGAGTTGTGCTATTGAATGCTAGAAATCGGGTATTTAGGAATTTTTGCTTGTGCAGCTGGAACATCTTGTTGCGCTTTAATGTAATGCACTTACACTAGTAAATCTATAAGCTGAATAACCTGAACTTGCTGCTCCTATGTACAGGTTAGCTTTAGGTTTGAGTATGGTTTCCGTTTGTTTGAAATCAGTGATGAATATAGTCTAAGAATTGGAGAGTCTATCTATATGCATATATTTGAAGCATTGTTGTTCGCTGAATAATTCATGTGAAAGCTGCTCATTAAGCTTGGCTGGTAATGTACCTTTGAAAGGTATTACCATCAATATCTGACATGACTTTGATTTCCACTAATGATATGTAACCAGGAAGCCTGCTTAATCTGTCACTGCGCATAAATCACTGTATTTGGGTGGTCAAGGAGACCACTGTACTTAGTAGTTTGGGAATGTAAATCCCTAATCCATCACTGGCCAACTGGATTTCTCAGTGCCGCTTTGTATGTTCTGTTGTAGGTCTTTGTTTATAACATATTTGGTGGGTTTGGAGCTAGTAAGAGGTGAAACTGAGCAGAAAAGCATTTACTTAATGCTAAAACCCCGGCACATAATGCTCATTTGAATAAGGAGAACTAAAACGTGGAGCAACAAAAGGTGAATAAACTCTGAATGAGCTATGAACTACTAACCAGCTGTTACATTCCATTTTAGAAGCAAAACAAATTAATACCGAGGAGAACAGGGAAGGGTTTTTGAAGCACAACACAAACAAACGGAGCAGTGCCGAGGCTGAAGCGGGAGGCCGGCTCAGTCGCAACCGCAGGCGAGGACGCGGGCGTTAATTGTTTCGCCACGCTTTGCCCTGACGCAGCGTGCGAGCGCACACAGACGCAGGGTGCGCGTACGTGCTGTGTTTTATTCTCATTTTCCAGCCCAAGTGGAAGCAGAGAAGTTGCTTTACCCAGCGCTACGGAAAGACTCGGCGTGGAGCCAAGATTAGAATCTAATTTGATCAGCTTTTAGCGAGAAGGAAGCAGAGGCAATTAGAAAGTGATGAGGAGCCTGTCAATACACTTATAGAAGGCTTTGCCGCGTGGAGAAATTATTCTGTGTAGTAAGTGACATGTTTGGGTGACAAAATATCGCCAACTTTGTAAGAAATGTGTTCATTTCTTGCAGTTACGGCAGTTACCTTCACAAGCACATCTTAGGCTGATCCTGTTGGGGGAGAGCAAAGTGAACCAAGGGGATTAGGATTTCAAGTTTTATGAACAGTGAAGAAAACAGCCTTAAGGTTTTTATCTAGTAAACTGTGTTTAGTTTGCAACTAAAGAAAACAACTTTTGGGAAGGAAAAAAAGAAGCCAGAGCATAGCGGCACTGTGAGCAGTAAGTGGGATGAGCCTGAAATCATTAAGCATTGCTGCAAGAAGAACGGGTTTTGAAATTATTACAAAGGTTTTACACAAAGGACATAGGGTAGTCTAGGTGAATCCAAGCTTTTTGCATGTACCACACAAAATAAGCATCCTGAAAAATAAATTTCTCTAATAAAATAGTTTCGCACTCTGCAATTTATTGAGAACTGGCTAAGAATTACGATCAGGCAAGTTCAAAATGATGCAGCCAGTCGATGAATCAGCTGGCTATTTGCATCTTACGGAGAATATCAGTATCCGCCGTTTCATTGCGTCAGGCTGAAATGATGGATGATAAGTAAACTTGTTTACTTTGAAGGTAATGCTTTGTTTGAAGAGGTCAGAAAAAGCCAATGTAGAAAAAGAAGCTAAGGAAAGAAAAAGGAAATTATTTTCCCTCGTGTTTTGTTCATCCAGGGGATAGAAAAAGTGCCCAGTAAATAAAAAACAATGGCGGCAAGTGGTTATGGTGAAAAGGGGCTTAGGTAGTAAATAGCAGAAATGATGGGAGTAGCTTCACAGCTTGGTTGTTCTATGAAGAATTAAAAGTTGGGGTTTTTCCCCCAGTAGCAAATAAAAGCCAGATACTCAGACAAGCCTGGGAGTGACTTGCCGTGGTGGGATGGATACTGAAATGCCCGCTGGAGTTGGCCTAAGTGGCCTGAACCTCCGTAGTGTCTCTCAGACGTGAAATAGGAAGAAATTCAACCGCAGCCCCTAGATGTGCCACCCCATCTTGTACCATCTTGTCTCTTCCCCTGTCTGTGCGGAGGAAGATGGTTTGACATGAAGCCCTGTTGGAAAAAGAGCTTCAGCTCTTGACTCTTTTCATCAAGCTGAAAACTGCAGTTCTTGTATCAAGAACTAAAAAGTAAGCTAATACGCATTTTTCTTTAGAAGTGAGAAGGCCGGGGATGTTAGGCACACATAAAGGAAAAGTGTTGAACAGAACTTAAAAGGCAAAACAACAATGCAGTCTCTTAATTGGATCCTATAAAAACATTTACTTCAGTATGGTAGTTCCCCTTTTATTGTTGTTTTGTAGTTTCTAAGCCATTACAGAGAAATCATTTAATTTCTGTGTTCACTTTGAAACAAACTAATGCATTGTGCTGGGTTTTCCGTTTCACGACTTGTGTTATTGCTTCACTGTATTAAAATCCTCCCTAAAGTTCTTTAACCAGCACAGATCTGTTGATAATTGAAATCTAAGAATCAGCTCTCTAAATAAAAGGAAAGGACAGATTTTTTTTTTCCCCTGCACTGAAGCAAATATTAAGTAGATTGTGTGGCAATAAAAAAGCTAAAATGAGAATGTTTCTGATGTTTAGATTCCATTTTTTCTGATGTGTAAGGATATTTAGCAGTCTCCAGGAGCGGAGATTGTGGAAACAAAACCTAAACAGGAGTTACTTGGTTCTCACACATTTCTGATTTGAAGTGGACTTACTTGTGTATCCCCAAGAACCAAAAATGAATAGGCCAGATTTCTTGGTTTTAATAAAAACGAGCTGATTTTTTATTAATTGACTAATCTGTGTGTATTTGCTATTACAGCCTCGATAAAGCTAATGCTGCTTGGAAGAAGCTTGGTTGATCTCAGGCTTTCTACCCTGTGCAAACCTCGCTTTCCGCTCCCGTTTTCATATTTGTAATTGTAACGCGAACTTGTAAGAGAGCTAAGAATGCGATTTCACACAGACGCTTGGCTGACTTTTTCCCCCTGTTTAAACAGAAACAAATATTCCTCCTGATTTTGGTGACAAGATGCTGTGTATATCATTTAAGTACGAGTTCACAGCAGTAATTGCTACTGTGTGACAGTTTGTGAAGTGAAGCCGTGATTTGCCAGGTTTTCACGGATTTTCAAATTATGCTGGATCACCAGTCACTGCTGATTATTGCTTTGCCGTGCAGAATTTTAAGAAGAAACAATGCAAAGATGGGGTTTTTTGTAACAGCGAGATCCGAGCTGCGTTAGGTCGTATTTGAGGGAGGCTGATGAAGTGTTCTGGAGGAGCTTGTTTCTCCCTGTGATGAGCTGCTTAGTTGATTGATTAGTTGACTCAGTTCTTGACAGCTGTCAGTCTCGGTGTTTGCTTCCGAACCTCTGCTTTGCCTCAGTGATCTTCATCTCTGGGTTTTTTGTTGGTTTTTTTTTTTAGTCGTTCTTCATCTCCTGTGCTCGTTTAAGTTCTTGGCTCTGTGTTGCCTCTTCCTTTTGAGTGGCAAACGCTTCATTGCTTTCCTGGAGTCCCCTCCATGTGCAAAGATACAAGTAGGCTGCTGTTTTGAAATTCTAATTATTTTATTTTTTTTTTTTAAAAATACAGCATCTACAGGAAAGAGAATATGTTTTAAAATCTGACAAAGTGACCTAAGGATGAACAATGAAGCTCCCTTTGTCCAGAATCACTAATAGAAGATATATATGCACGTATAATAGCAGGTATAACACATATAATAGAAGATATATATGCACACACACACATGTGTGTGTGTGTATATATACATACATATATTTCAAAGATACCTCGGTTGGGAAATGGCTGGCTCAAAATCAAGATAAAATTGTCAGAATGAATACATATGTATCTGTCCAAACCATTTTTAAAATGCACTTTGAACAGCACGTAAACTGAATATTGCTGATTTTTTTCCTAAGGAAAAAAAAAACAGAACAGAGAGCGATGTCTTTGAAAGTTTCCCAGAGATTTAGCCTGAATTAAGTTTTTTTGTGCACGCGAATCACAGAACCTGCTCTGCAGCTTGTAAATAAAGTATTGGTTTCGTTGTATCCAGTTGTGAATTATGAATAGGAATGCCCAAAAAGTACAATAGGTTCCAGGCTATTGACTGAAATTAGAGATGTTTAATATTTTATTTCTTTTAGACTGACTCTCAAGACTCTACTTTAGTAGATTAATCTTGCTATTTATTAAAACAATTAAAATTACATCCATCATGCTGTTTGTTGAATACATGTTGTTTGTATAGATAAAACTACTTCAATATTAGATACATTTTAAAGGAGAAATAAGTTTACTCCAGTGCTAGAACACTGAAGCCAGGAGGCCTGAAGTCCTTCCCCAGATGGGCTGTAATTTTGTGACCTATTGTGTGCAGTCTGTTAACGTTTATTTCCCTGGCTCAGGAACGTGTGAGTAGTAGGTAAGGAATCGAAGTACCTCACTGAGAAGCTTTATTAAGTGAGTAGCATGCTAGTAATTATGTGTGCATGTAGTAATCTTAATTTTTTGGTAATGCTTTACTGACTGCTCTGAGTGAAATTCAGTGTTACTGAGAAAGGAACTGGACATAAAACCGGGAAGTCTTCCCAGTTATTTGTAATAATTTGAAGAGAAAGGACTGCCCGTTCTATTGCTGCACACAACAGATCAGGCAAAGCCTACATTTCAGTTTGAAGTTCAGCAGAATTTTCAGTATCTGCGCATTACTTGGCCTGGTTCTGATTTCATCATCATCAAGGCTGGGCTTCGCTAACGAAGGTATGGGAAGGGCTCTACCTCCACTTGGTACAAGCGCACTGATGGCTAAAAAGGCCGAT
>NW_009704310.1:0-3686 GCF_000703405.1 Apaloderma vittatum
TTCCTCTGAATTTTGATGAGTTGCAGGGCAGAAGGGAAATACCTCAGGTCTCATCAGATTGTGACTGCCATCCTTGTCTGTAGTCTCTTGAAAACTAGGTTGAAGTAGATGCTGGGAACAAGATTTCAGAAGAAAATGGAGACTACAGAAAGCGGTGCTGGCTACCAGAAAGAGAAGTAGGGCCACCTGTACTGTTCAGTCCATGTTGAAGCAGGGCTGTGGGTGGGCTTGAGCTTGTTGGCAGCTCTGGAGCCAGAACCTTGCTGCGATGGCCTCAGATGCATTGGTGGGAGCTGTAGCAGCGCTGACTCCAGTCAGCTGAGCCCACGTCAGCACGGTGCCTGGCTAACCATTGGAGTGTGACACCAAGACACCATTCCCAGGTCCTTGGTTTGGCCAGTTCAGCATCTCCATCATCAAGTAGGGTGGTGGGGGACATGCACAAAACGGGCTAGTGACACGGGGGCAGGTGCTGGCACAGGCATGTTGGACCAGAGCATTAGGGCTAGAATTTAACAGGTGCCATGCCCTCCCTGGGGACGGCACTCCTTTACCAAGGGGAAAATCTGGACCCTTCAACCCAGGGATGAACGGAGGTGCCTGAACGATGAGGAAGAGTGCTGAGACAGAAAGCAGGGGAAGAGTGATTTCTGAGGTTTGGGACACAGTGCAGGGCTACACTGCTGTTTCAGCTGCAAACCCAAATTCTGTCTCTGTGGCACGGGACTCCCTCCTGCTTTGTACTTACACGCACAAAGTGAGCAGCACCGTGCTATGGTGAGACAACTACTGTCAAGCACTCTCTCGTGTGCAGCCATTTTCCATCGGTCTGGGCAACGAGGAGATTATCTTGCCCACAGCAGGTGACAGTGTTGATTCATGGCTCAGGCAGCCGCGGTTGCTTAGCTATGCAGCTGCCATCCGCCGGCTTCCCACATCTCCATACAGTTCCTGAAGCCAAGACTACTCCAGCAAGGGAATGCACTGGGCCTGGAAAGGCAACTTCCTTTGATGAGGACCTTTCAAACCTCTTTGACCTGACCTCACTGACAAAAGAGCCCTTCAAAGAAGATGAACTGTTTCATGTGGCAGCAATTTCTCATGTCAATCAAAAAGATTTTTTTTTCTTACAGCAACAACTCTCTATCCTTTCCCCACAAAATTATTCATTTTAATACAGCTATCCTCCTCTCTACAGCTAACACCCTTGGGTAGCATCTTCCAGTGTCTCACAGACAGACTCTTCAATTCACATTTCCATATTTTATTTTCTTTTAAAAGGGGGGGAAAGGGAATGAATTGAGCTTTCTTTGATTAAGATTCTACTTTTGCATTTTTAAAACACACATATTCTAAAGAGCAAGTTCCTGCGTGAGATCTGGTGGTCTTCTTTTAAGAAATAGATGCTCAACTTCCTTTTTTCTTTTTCTTTTTCTTTTTTTTTAAATGATAGAATGTTTGACCTTTTGGCCTCAAATTTTTAACTCTTTTTTCTGCCTTAAAATACTGCTGGAGCAGTATTTGAACTTCTATGACATTGGGAGATACAAGTCAAGCAAATATTTCTTATGTTGAAATAACTATTAAACTTCGATGTGGATCCATAACCTTGAACTGCATTTTAGCCAGGAAGCAAAAAATATGGATGTAAGACTTGGAAGAAGCCATAAAAGCTGGTTTAAAATGGCCTACAACAGATTTTCAGCACATAAAATCATCCATTCTCTCATATTCCACCCAGGCTTAGAGGAAGCCTCAGCCTCCTCTGTGACTTTGGTAACCTCGCCTTCTTTGGGAAGGAGAAGTTTCCTTCCCAATGATATAAAGCATCTGTCCTGGTCCTTGTGCAGGAAATAAAAAACAGATATTTTAGGAGGTTAGTTTAGAATAAAGGCCTTAATCTGTTTAGAGGTTTGGAACATCTCAAGAGCTTCAGTTGAGATGGATGGGTGGTCAGGGAGTCAATGAGATGGTCAGATACACATGCTTGATTTAGTTATGTTGTCATTTCTCCAGGACTTTCCTTGCAGTTCCACGCTCCACCATATGGCCATCATTACTCCAAATGTGTAATATGCCTGTGTGCCAAACGTGTTCATAAACAAAGCTGTATGTAATGCCTACAGTTGCGACTATGTAGCCATTTCCACCTTCTCACCTGCTTCTAATTTTGCCACTCTTTGCCCTCTCCTTTGTAACTGTCAGTGTTTTCTCAATTCTGTAATTATTTATTTATCCATTTATTTGGAAAATGAGCTGGCTTAGGCATTATTTAGACTTTATAGACTTGTCAAAACAAACAGAAACTGGACATTTTTTGAGAAAGAGGATGAGTAGGAGAGCAAAATGTGCTTCCTGTCAGCTGGTGGAAATTAGCTGTGATTTGAAAAAATGGTAAGGGCTTTTTTTTTTAAATGTCCTTTTTTCTTTTGCACGCTCTCTACATTTAATAACGTGCTGTGAACACAGCCTAGTGGTTCTGTGGGAATGCCTAGTGTAGGAGTATGTAAGTCACACCCCGCTTTTCTCAATGGTTATTGGAGTTGGACAGAAAGCTTTCCACTAAGCTGCCAGAGAGATGCTTGTCACTGCCAGTGTCCAAGTTTTATCCATATAACTCAGGAAATTTTACATTAAATGAGGCAGAAAGTTCGATCTCAGGTTGTACCTCCCAAACAGCCCCAGGTGCCCTGGTCCTGACAGGTCTAGGTACATGGCAGAATAGGTTTATTCCCGTCATTTTAAAGAAATTAGAAGAAAAAAATCTATAGGAATTCTTTTAGAAGATTATTAACATGGAAAAATTAAAGGTTCAAAGGCAGGGAAAAAGGGTAAAAGTGGCAGCTGAACTTTAATTCTAGTCTCTGAATTAGGCTTTTAATTATGCCACCAAGTAGCCCTGCACAGAACCACTGTGAACACCAAAACCCACCGATTATTACTCACACCATAACTGACTCAGTTCTCCCCAGACACCATGGGATGAAAGAGTGGAAGACTCCTGACCCTGCAAGTCACAGTTAAAAATAGAAATACAGCTACAAGCCAAGGCTCGGACTGAGCTGTACATGCAGCTGTATTTTTTATAGAGGGCAGCATTTCTTTTTCCATGGTATACCAATTGCTGAGGGAAATTGAGGCTGAGTTTTAGTTGTTGTTCTTTATTTAAGTGGTCTTTATATTATGAAAGAACAAAGCTAACCTGAATATTCCTTTAGAGGGAAAATGAGCATTTGCAAGAGGCCGAGATCTTTGGTCAGACATGTTTGATGTAGGCCTTCTGAGGACAAGTAGACACAGGACAGGAATTCTGATCCAGTGTTCAAGTTTTGAAAGCTAAAAAAAGACTTAAACACATACTGCCTGAGATTCCACCCATCCCATCCCATCCCATCCCATCCCATCCCGTCCCGTCCTGTCCCGTCCCGTCCCGTCCTGTCTCTTCCCGTCCCGTCCCTTCCCGTCCCGTCCCATCCCATCCCATCCCTCATCCTTTCTTTAATGCACTGATGACTGATATAAACAGTTTTTACCAACTGCAGCTCTCAGGCACGTGGGTTTATTAGAAACTGTGAAAAGCAGCATCTGCAAAGGGAAGAGGGATCCAAAGAAGTGCTTTGCTGGAGATTTCCTCGGGGAGGAGCTCAGTGGCAGTAGCATGAGCCCAGCAGTTATCCGGGGGGGGG
>NW_009704310.1:3726-17346 GCF_000703405.1 Apaloderma vittatum
CCTTGGGACTGGCCAGGGGGACGCCACCACTCGGGCAGCGCAGGGGATGGTGGAGAGATGACGGTGCTGGGGGAGGTGGAGGATGAGGACGAGAGGAGGAAGCTGTGGGAGGGTATCGAGGCCAAAGGGAACACAATGAGGATTTGGGATGGTTAGTGGGGAGGAGGAGGGGAACGGGAATATAGGACACAGTCTCATAGTAAACTAGGCTTCATTAATGATGCGGCTCTCAGAACTGCTTGTTTTCTAACTTGCAAAGAGTCTGTCAAGTGCTGCCTTTTTTTCTCTCTTAGACTTTTCTCCTCATTACTGTGTTCTCTTCTTTATTGCTATCCCATGCTGTGACTTTGATTCTCTGCTCTGAGTCACAACATATCCACTGCTGGTTTATATTTTGAAATGCCTTCACATCAGCATTAATATAAGAATGCTTTTGGGCATAATAACTGTATCCAGTTATTGACCACATAATCAATAGTGCGGAGTTAGTAGAACCTTTGCTGCCATTTAAATCAAATCATTAACCAAAGCAATAAAAACCTAAATGTATAGATCTGTAAACAGTCTTAACAGTTGCTTTATATTAAAGGGAAAAAAGGGACTCAAGTTTGGGGGTTTCTTCCTTGCAGTCATATATAAAGCTGCCAAATAAGATGATTTCATCCTTTTGTTCAACTCTCAAGCAACCCCAGGATTAGGCACAAATTACCGCAAGTGTCAAGTTGGGCTCCTGGGAAGCCGCGGGCAGCAGTTGAGGGGACTGCAGCCCACGTCACGCCTGGATTGCACTGGCAGAGTGATCTGGGAACCGCAGTCACACGTTACACCCCGTGGATGTTTCCGTGAGCCTTGTGCTTGCTCTCAAAGCAAGAATCAAGTTGTCAAGGGCTGTGCCCGTGCTGCTAAATAAAGCAGAGCTAGGGAGCAAGCTGGCCATCCAGGCTACTTAGCTATTAGCTGTTAGCTCACACCTCAGTGTGGTCTTGATCCGTGCTGGCTTCTCTCCCTCGGGGAGTGCTGAGAAATGGCTTGCCCATGCACTCGGCTAGAGCTGTCAGTGAGGGTGTGCCAGGTTTGGGTGCCTCTGTCCTGTGGGGGCCCAGGATGCTGTCTCCAACTCCTCTCACAGCACAGCCGCAGCATGGAGCTGGGGGTTCCTGCTAGGAAAACATCACCATCACAGGCTGCAGATCCTCATGATTCTGCACCAAATATGGCAGTGACAAATCCAGAATGTCACATTTATATCTTAAGCCTGTGGGACCATCGGTGGGGGCCCAGGGGGAAGGTGGAACCTAGTGCCAGACAGATAAGTCTGTGCCTTTTTGAGCTGCAGAGCCAAAGAACAACTCCTGGACCCATTTAGTTCAGCAGCACAGATACAGTGGCTGTGAGTAGGGAATGTGAACATCTCAGATGGAGGATAATTGTGCAAGGGCACATGAACTGCTGCGAGGTGATGCACTGAGCCCTCGTATCCCATTTGCAAATGTGTCTGAGTTTTATAGTTTTTTTAAGCTAGAAGAGCCTTTCAGTGTTAAAATTTGATGTCTTAAATGAACGTAATTTTCAGGCTTTGTTAGGGCTCAGCATTGTGGAAACCAAGATATTATACAGAGCCTTACACGAGGCATCTAGAAACTGAGGAACCTCAACTCAACTCATTTGTTACCTTTGAAACTCCTGGCCTGAATTTCTGACTCCCTGGCTTTCTTTTCTTCCTATATGATACACCATTGTTATATGTAAGAAATTCTCACTGCTGTACTCTCTCCAAGACACTGGCTCAGCTCTTGCTTTTTCCAGTTTAAAGGAGAATTACTCTCACTAATGGTAGAGGGGTTTCATTAATGTAAAGTTTCAGTACTAATGCACATGAAGTTAGAAGCTGATAAACAGTTTCAGGGGTTGAAAAGAATCACACTGTTGCTGGTACTTACCTTCCTGTACTTGCTGTCAAGAGCGATGGCAAGACAGCACAATATTGTTTTGCACTCTTTGTGGGGTGTATTGACTACGACAAACCTATGTACATCCTTAAAACACATTTTTGTGTGGAGTTCCTGAGAATACTGTGTTTTTAAAAGGCTAATTAGAGATATTTGAGAAAAGAGAAGACAATGCATTTCTTTTTATATAAAAACTCTTTCTGTTTACCAAAGACAGCTTTGCACTGCGATCATATCACCCATAGTTCAGTCTTTGTCGTTTCACCCTTTCAACTGAGATCTTGTCTTGGTTACAGGCTCTCCCTCCTCCTCCCCTCCTTTCCCCATTCTAGGGTCAGCTGAGCAGAAGTTACACCACCGGCCAGACAAAAGGAAAAGAGGAGGAGATGTCCTCAGAGACCAGCTGCATCAGAGCAGTTCATAGCTGCATCCAAGGCAGGGCACATCCCCAGTCCCCCTTTCAGGTGTCTCTCTCACCTCTTGTCTCTTGGCCTCTCACCTCAGGGCTGCATGAGTTCTTTGCAATTCATTTGGGGCTTTTATAGTCAAAGGGTCAAAACTATAACGTAAATGTAATCTGCAAGTATAACGGAGAAGCTCGGAGTCTGGACCTTCATCTGAACCATTTTATATGCGTGCTTTTAAACCCATGAGCAGACCATAAGCGGTCCTCCCCTACCGCTTCACAGATCTTTTTGAAACCTGACTGCAGCATTTGCTGGCAATGTTGTCTACATATATGTAAGCTTTGCTTTTCATGCATATTCATGTGGTAGGTTGTTTATATACAGCATAAACAATAACAGACCAAGGACTACATCTGATGGACCCCAGCAGGACTAGGCTGAAAAGAAGATTTAGTGCTTCTAGTAACAATATTTTGTTGGCAATTTGACAGCTTTGACCTAAGCCAAGTGACAGCGTTAGGTGATACACAGTATGCTGACAACTTATTACATAAAGTATCATGGTTGGCTGTCAAAAGCTTTCTTGGAATCCAGAAATATAGCTCTGGCCAATTTTTATGGCAGTGAAAATGTGTTCAGTAATTTCTACCAAGGCAGTTGTTGAGTGGGGAGGCTGAAAGACAGGACTGATGGAGAGTTATTTTATAACAACAACAAGTTGTCCACCTGCAATCAGGCTGGTTTATCCACATGGTTTGTAACCTTCTCGGCAGTGGTTCAGACATTACAATACATTCTGGACAATTCCCTTTTCTCTCTGGGGGAAAACATAATCCCAGCAAAAATAACATGTTCCCTATCTACTTTTAAGACTAAAAATGAATTGGGAAGGAGTAGCAAATCATGGGAATAATAAAGCAATGCCAGTTGGATTCTGTGCCTCAGAAATATATCCTCATTTTATGCCTTGAAACTGTGAGGACTCTGAGGGCCAGTGGGCATTGCTCACATTTGTACAGCCCTAGGAAGCTTAAGGGCATTAGCAGGGCCAAGGGTTTGGCAGACCCACAGGTCTGCTTTTTCAGTAACAGCTCGGAAATACAAAATCGCAGTTCTTTGTATCCTTTTTTCTGAAGCTTTGCTTGCAACAATAAAGATGTGATTCTTAGACTATGTCATACAATTATGTGAGGAGAAGGATCTATAGAATAGGGATGGTCACTTCTGGGCAGCAAAAGCCCTCAGTGGCTTTCCTGAGCATCCCTCCCTTTGTCTCTGTTAAGGGAAGAGATCAACACATATCCAGGTAGCTGGAAGGAACGCAGTGTTTCAAGAGGGGCAGATAGCTGCACCACAGAGTGTAAGTCAACGGGCATATGACTCACATACTCATCAGCTCAGGAATCCTACCATGTCAGTTCAGATCTGGGCTGCTTCTTTTTGATGTGGCCTTTGCGACAGTGGTTCTTTTGAGTTGCAGAGGTTCCCATATACTTTTTAAACGCAAATCAAGCATAGCGTAATAGACACAAGCTCTTATTTATAAACCTTTATCTAGTTTTGACCAACACAGCAATTGCTCTTGTAGAATCAGCCTAGGGACTTAATTTAAATTAGTGTGATGTAGGCTGGGGAAAAAAAAAAACTAAACAGGATGATCCGCTGTCCAGGGATGCATCAATAGGCACCTGACTCCCAACTTTGGTCCCCTGGGTTTGATAAATCTGCATCAACCCAGCTTGTGGGATGCAGCAGGAACGCAAAGTGATACGATTGCCAATGGAAGGGAAGGCACTGCGCTCATCAGCAATGGCCTTTCCTTTACATGATACCAACACATCTCGGTACAGCCTTATAAAATGAAGTGGTACAGGGAGTGAAGCAACCACAGGAAACTATTTCTAACTGCCTGCTACATGATCAGACACACAGACCCCTTCTTCTGGCATGTCTAGCACAATCTTAATTAAGAAAGTCAGGAGCTGGAGTTGAAAATACAGTATCACATTTCCCATAATGTGCGAATTGATGGTTCCCTACAGTCAGTGCCGACAAAAATCTTGCCTTCCTCCAAGTTCAGAGTAGCTGTTGAATATACAGATGGGCTATATCTACACCTTTCCCCTCACAGCAAAAAGTGCTTTAGATGATTAAGAGTTTAAACTGTATTGTCAGCGAGAACCTTGGCCGTTTTAAGGAATAAGGGTTTCCTTAGAAACCAGGAAAAGGAGTTTAGGAGCAGACGTTCATGAGGGCGAATATGCACACCATCAATTAACACCCTGTTTCTTTCACAAGTTCAGTTATATTTACAACACTGCTATGAAGCAGTGAAAGCAGACAGTTTTGTATGTGCATCAGGGCTGTGAAAGATAGACTCTGCGCTACCAGACAAACAGGGATTCACACCATATGGCTGGTTCAGGAGTTTTGACCGATTTAGAGCAAACGCATAGTAATTTCCCACCGGGGCCGGGTTAGTATGAATATTAATACAGATCAGAAATGACAAACAGAGAAATGGACAAAGATTGTCCCCAAATTACATCACCTCCCCAAGCCTTACACTAGGTTTTAAAGCTGTTTTCTTGGCAAAGTCAGTGGTTTGCACCTGATTTCCATGATACTTTACTTACAGGCGGCCTCCAAAAAAACCCACCAAATGTTTCCAGCTCCAAGTGGCAGATCATTGGCTGCAATTTGATATCCAGGAGAGTTCATAGGCCGTGCATGTTTAAAAAGCAGCCAAACGAGCCAAGAGCTCAACAGCTAACAATGTTGAGGAGACTGTAGACACCAAGCTTGGCACTGACAAGCACTGCTGTCACTCCTACCTTTAGTGCTGGTTTTGTTCAGAGATGGTTTTATATCAAACATGGTGCTGGAACACCAGCACTTTGCACATACATATCCTGAGAGGCTGCAGCACTAATACATTACAAATAACATAGCAGTTCAGCTGACAAGCAGAAGAGTAAACTATTCTGAACCCAGCTGGCATAAGATTAACCCTGGTTTTATCTTGCTTTCACTGAAGGAGATTTATTCCCCTTCTTTGCAAGAAGATAATTTAGAAGATAGTTTATAATTGCCTACAAGAGAGTCCTCAATTCAATTTCTGATCAGCTCATGTAGTGGTAACAATAAATAACTAATTTTGAGCTAAAACCTGAGTTCTATATTTAGTGCTAAAAATGGACATTTTGAGTAGTAGTCCTCCACCTTTCTTGTTTCAGAGATGCAATACTGCATTCAGGTCTGTGGAGAGCAAAGGTGCTGCCATTTAAAGCACTATGCCTCAGCTTCTGGAAGAAAGCCCGTTTGGAAATTATGGTTAAATGAGGTTGTATCCCAAAAGCTCCGTGGATCCGATCTGAGTACTCTGCACCTGCAGAAATGCAACAGTGTGAGCCCCAGCTAAGCTTAGGCTATGTTGATCCTCTCTAAGGACAGATTCGGTTTTCAGCTCACAAACTGTTTCCATGTGAGTGGAAATTTTTCGTTCAATGGCTTATTTCAGGATGGCTGAGCTGAAAGAATTCAATTAAAAATGACTCAGCTGATTCTGAGGGTGGGCTAGTAGAATGCCTGTTTTACTATGTTAAAAAAAAATCATTTATTTGAGGAACTCTCTCATGCCAATTCTCTGGAGTAGTGCCTTCAAATCTGGCAGGATGCATGACTTTTCTGTACAATATTTGGTTTTTTGCAGTTATTCTGAATATTCTCATACACAGGTCTTTTAAAAGCTGCAATTAATATATGCCCTCAAATATGCAAGTCTGTTTTTTAAAATACTGAATTATTAAGCATATTGACATGGGGATTTTCTTGTGACTTCTCAATTTTCTTTTTTATTCATTCTCTATTTGGATTTTGTGTGCCACTGAGCTTGAGTATTCATGTTGTATGTATTTTACTTCCAAAGAGAATATATGAAGGAGCATTAAGTTATGAATCAAAAAATTTATGAAATATCCCAAGATTAATTTTCCCTTGCCCACCCAATGTACAGAACAAACTGGGTGAAGATGACCAACTATCTCAGCAACTAAGTGCAGTTTAATTTCCTCTCCTTTGTCTGGCATGCTTTATTTTCTATATGTTGTATTTTCTAAATGTTGTTCACATTCTGGTCCAAAGGCAAATTTTCTGATTTTTCTCATGTCTTGCAAGCTGCTCCTCATGGGTGGATCTTCATGTTCCAAACATAAACTTAATTTTTGCAACACTACTGGCATCAGAGGACTGAAAAGACTACCACCACCTGAGAACCATCTCTTCTACTTGAGATCCACTGCTTCTAAACTATACACCACCTCCACAGCAGAAGAGGAAGAAGTCATCCAGAGACTTGCCTTTTGGGGTTTTTTTTCTTTTCTTCTTTTTTAACACAACCTTGTTTCAAAATCCATTGGCTGATTGTGGCATCAGTCTTGTTGCAATAAATGCAGCCATGTAAGAAACACTTACTGCAGACAACTATGAGGAGTTAAAATTCAGAGTTTTTCAGACAATTTCTGCTGTTGCATAATCTATTTTTTAGTGTTTGATTTTCCTGACTTTGAAATAGTCTCATTCAATGGCTGTGCAACAAGTAGACTGTTTATCCATTAACAAAAGAAGAAAACATAACAGACTTAAAAATCAACATTCTCAGAAAAAAATTCTGCACCAGCTTTAGATGCCAAAATTCTGAAAGACTTACATTTACAATAATATATGAGAGAAAAAAACCCACATGATCCGGCTATGATTTCTTGTGAGCTATTTCAAAATTGTTGCTTAAGAATAAATGCACGTAAAGGGCCTCCTCCTGAATGGGATCTATGTAACTGCTTCTTCTGACCCTTGGCAACCATGAGACCTCAGCTTGTGAAAAATACAGTCAGTTTAAAAATCTGAGCAGCCCACCGCAGTCCGGCTGAGACAGCTTCTGTGAACCGCAGGACTTGCTTTTCATCAGTGAGGATGTCGTTCACCTCCCCAGTGTTTCAATCAACCTGCTGGCAGATGTGCTCCCACTGAAGCCTGCATGTCCAGCCCCACTATGGTTTCCAGCATTGCTCGGCAGCACCGTGGCAGAAGCGAGACAAAGATAAATGGAAGTGCAAAAGCTGTATTTACACAGCATTTAAACACATTGTATACTGGAGATTGAAGGGCTTGCTGGTAGGTGACACTGCAGGTTTCAATAGGGAGCAGGTCTAGTAGAGCCCTTATGCCTCATTCAGGTCACACGGATCCCATGACTTTATCTAAGGGTTGTTGTTTCGCCTGAAAATCGTCTTTTTTTTTTTTTTTTTTGTGGGCAAAATCCATGCAATAGTGAAGTTGGGTTACTGGCCAAATAGCGATGCAGGAGCATTGCTCTCCCAGAAATGTTCTTCAGCTATTCAAAGATTGTCCAAAGCTATATAGGAAATAAATACAAAAACAAACACGCATGGGAAGCACAGATCCAGAAAAAAATGTTGCTTTTAAAATATGTTGATCTTGGTTCATAAGTCAAAAACATAAAGCAAGAATAGAAGTATTACATTAATTTTTCGTCATTTGCCATTCAAATAACCTCTCAATTTGGCATACCTTTAGACATTATTCTTACACTTCATAAACTGCTAACATTAAAGCTGGAAGAATGGGAAGCTGCAAGAAGTATTTGTAACAAAGTAGATTTTCACTGATACAGGCATTTTTTTCAAATTCACATAACACCAAGAAAATTGGAGTAAACTTACCACATTCTGAACTCGGTCAATCCATTTTTAGCATAGGATGGCTTTCAAATTTTATGTGGAAGACATAAAGGAGATACTGAGATATTACAAGATAGGTCTTTAATAAACAATTATTTTTCTACACAGATATAAAGAAATCACCACACCATGTCTCCTTGCAAGAAATCCTTTGATTCTGTTGTGAGTCACTCATGGAGAGTACGGAGTATGAATGGCAATAAACACAGTGATGTAAAATAATAAATAGATTTTCATTGTAAAAGATTAATTTAGCCAGGCCTTCTTGGCTGGTGAATAGAATATTTATGGCACCAAGGCAGTCGAAATCTTGATGTTACTGCTCTGCAAGTACATGGCATGAAGGACTGTCAACGTTACCAGTACCTCTCTCAGACATTAAATGCAGCAAGGGACGTGGGTCATGCAAGTTGATTGTACAAGTAGTGTGCAAGCACCCTGAAGAGGTGCATCAGCTGTTCCACCACAGCAGGGAACAGCCAGGTCTGTAGAAGTTTGTGGGAACTCTGGCCATAGTTGTGGGGTGTTATTTTTTCTCAAAAGCTGGTCCTCAGAGGGTCCAGTCCTAATAGGAGGATGTATCCCCGGAGAGATGGGGGTGCGGATGACTACAGAGGGGTATATCTGCTCCCTCCTGCTCTTTCTCCTTGCCCATGAAATTGTGCCTGCCTTATTGTAGTGCAAAATAATTCAGCAGAAATAAAAGTAAAATACTTCAACCAGATGAAATTTAAATGGTATAAACCCGAGATTTGTGAAGTAAAACTGCTGAATGAGTAAAAGAAAAGGAAGCATGAAATATTTCATACCAGTTTTCCCATTTCAAAAGGCTTGCCTGTGGAATGACCCATCCAGCATTCTTCAGGCTTTAATTAATTAAAAGCAGAGAGAAAGTTAGGATTTTGGCACAGGATAAATATTCCAGACTTGAACAGAAGATGTTGCTTTAATGACCTGGACACTATCCAGGAAGTACGCAAAGGCTAGCAGGCACTTCTGACAGCTAATATATCTGATAAAAAAAGAGCATTCTGGCCAATTAAAGAACTGGGGTAGAAATAATGGTTTGTCACCAAGTGTGTAACTGAGGCCAATTGGTCCAGATTAACCAATGGGTTATCCTTTGTAAGTGAATTTAAAGGTCACGATGAGCTGTCTTAGTGGGTAAAAGATAAAAATGTTAAATTAATATGGTGGCAAAAGATTTTCAAATGTGAGACGTGGAGATAAAAATTAGATTTGCAAATCATGCAAAATCACCTGGAGTGGACTAAGCAAATTGCTCTCATGGCAGAAGGTCATTAAGAAAAAAGTGTGAGTGAAAGTATAATTTCTATCCACCATAGAAAGCAGAAGCTTTCTTTAAGTATTAATAGGCAATATACTCCTAAAGGACTTTATTACAAACTAACAGCTAGGTGCATATACGTCTGTATTCTTGGGGGAAGTGAGGCCAGGCTGTTTTAGGGCAATCCAGTTTCCACCTTCTACAGTAACATAATTGGTTATATCACTGCTAGTTAACCTGTGCCATACAACTTGACCATGAAAAGATTATCTCCAATCTAGCTGTAAATGTTATTATTTCTATGCTGCAGACTGTACTAGAGATAAATTCCACTGAAGAGGACTTTTCCAGTGTGTTTTCCTCTACAATCTTCCACTGCACAGAGACGTAAAGTTTGACACTGACTCTGGAAGAAGAAGATGGTCACAGACTTCAGGATCCCCAAAAAGGCATATAGGAAGCTCTAGGATGTTCATGGGGATCAGTTGTCTGCCAGACTACAGCTGGGCGTCTCTGGAGAGAGAACAGAACCTAGAAGTTTTCAAATGGTGTTGGGAGGTGATATCTGTTCCTCCCAACCTTGCTCTCGACCTTCTTTGCTCCATCCTGCTCTCTTCCCCTAGACTTGTGTAGGTGGAGATGTGAGTGGCTGCTAAAGGGATGAAAGGATGATTACTCTCTAAATGATTGATGTCCCAAATGCAGGAGAGCCTATTTGGACACAGTGTGCTATCTAGCTGAGAGACAAAGCCTCTCCAAACTTGACTCTCCCCATGGGGGCAAGGTAAAATGTTCTGCCCTCATGCCTACCCATGCAGGGGGGTGTGGAGTCAGCTTCACAGCTCTGGCTCTTATTTGCCAGCACCAGAGGCTCCCATCAAAGCACCCAGCTAGGTGCCTGCTGCTTGCTGTGGGCCAGCCAGTCACTCCTCATGAGCACCTCTGCCCCATCCCTCTCCAGAAAGTCCTGTTGTGTTATTAACATTAGAGAGCTTTCTGATTTCACGTGCATCACAGCCTGCAACTGTATTCAGATGGCTCTGTTTGCTGCTACTTGAGAGATAAGATTTCCAAAATAAGGCAATAAATAACCTCAGTAACTGTTGCTTATTTTCACAAGCACCTGCAATACAGAGGCCCTGCATCATCACTGCAGCGCATAAAAATGTAGATGGTTATAAGAGGCCAAGCCTAGCCAGCCCTGTAGCCTTTTGGTGCTCATAGCCTCCCAGCTATGTTTGGACCTTCCTTCCTACCTAGAGGGGTTAATCCCTAGGCCCTCAACCAGCGGGGGATGCCTCTTGCTGCATCTTCTGGGTCCCTCTTCCAAGCCATAGCTCAATAAGGAGCCTGCCTGCCACCTGCCCTGCCTGCGGCTAAGCTGCTGGTGATGGGCAGGTGGGAATTTTCCTTGTCTTGTGTGGCTGCTGGTGAGGAGAAGAGGAGCAGTGATAGCCTGAGCACAGAAGCAAAGAGCAAGACCAAGGAGGCTGCAGCTGGCTGCCCCTTCCCTTCTGGCAAGGTGGAAACACTTAGATTTTAGCCCCTTTCTTCCAGCTCCAGGTCTCACTGTGTGTGAAAACTAGTGTTGTGGCAGGATTTGGGTGACTTGAAGACATGGAAAGCAGTAATAGCTCCAAGAGAGTTCAAGCACTGTTAAAAACACAGAGCTCCATTCTCACACATAGCATTGAGATGCTGGTGCCAGGCCATGAGATTTCAGGACTTCAGAAATGGGTTATTACGAGTATATAACCGGTGAACATAAATAGTATTTATTTTTCTTTATATGAGTACCTAAAATACCCCAAACACACATAAAGCAGCTATTTATTTCTCTGAGGAGCATTTAAAATGCTTCTTCTTCCACAGATTACTTGTGTGAGTGAATGAACTTAAACCACTAAATAGCTGATTCTGAGCCAAATTTTCAATGGATATTAAAAAAGATGTACACATACCTTGGAAAGTGTGCATTGCCACATGAAGAAAATGCATGCAAATGAAGATATCCCAAGTACAATGGCCATAAAGCATTGATGAAAGGTATTTTATTGACACTGGAGTAACCTTGTTGAATTGCAAATTTTGGCTTAATTTCCTTTTCTGTAACCAGTGCAAAAGCAAAGAAAGGATCTGATTTCCTGGAAGCAGGTTTGTCTTATCTGTTAATATATAGTAACACCTTTTACATTGGGTGAATATATTTATATGTCCTTGGTTGGCATAATTTGGGACAAAAAGGAGGAGATATCTTGTTTTTTCAGAGAAGCAGCTATTTCAAGGATGAATTCTAGGGAAATAGTCTGACATTTCATTAGAGAAAAATGTAAAAACAAATTCATGTCTAGTCAGAGCATTAGCAAATTTCCCTTCCAGTGGAAGGAATTACAGTGCTGAAACTTTTAGTACATGGTTTCCTATGATTAAATTATCTTAGAGAGTTTTGTAGGAAGTGAGACAGCCCAGCTGAAGTTAGCTCGTAAGTGAGACACCTTAGGATGGGAAGTTCAGAAATACTAAGTGGTGCATGAGCTTAATTCTGGTTTTGAAAGTGATTGAGCTTAGAAACATGATAGCATGTGGCAGTGCATGCTGGCAATGGTGTGAAGAATCCTGATGGCTGCTCCATTACAGATTGTGACAGCATTTGCCTGGATTTGCCTCTGCCTGGTCGTGTCTGTATGGTTGTGGTGGAGCTAGCAAGCTCTTTGGGTGCCTGCTGGCGGGGTTGGCCCCAAGGCTGTGCTCATGTGGTGCCATTTCAGTGATTGTTATGCCACACTCAGCTGCACTAAGGTTGCAGTGATTCTCAATTCAGTGCTGTCTCCCCAATCTCTTACTCACTTTTGAAGACTCACCTAAGAATCTTCGGAAGCTTTTACCTTAAGTCTCTTTGCTGACACCCTGAGAAAGTGAGTGAGCATATGGAAATACCCATGTAAAATAAAAATATATACTTGAACTTTCAGTGGAACTACCGTTTTGTCTAGCCATAGCACTCTCCAAGTGTGAGAGTGAGAAGCATCTCACATCCACAGAGCTGGCAAAATCTCCTTCTGAAATCACAGCATTTCTTTCATGAGATTCAAAATATGGGGAAGTAAAGCTCAGTCAAACTTTTTCTCCCCTCTTGGTAAGTTAAATACAAAATAGAGAAAAAAACCTTACACCAACAACAAGCAGAGCCTTCTTGACCGAGCTGACTTCACTAGCTGGTGCCTTGTTTTCTTCTCTTTCCTTAGCTGTCATTGCATCTCGCCCCCTGTAAGCAGCTCAGTCTCATTAAAAGCAATGTGGTGAAACTAGCCACATCATTATACTCACTTAGACAGAGTTCTTGTAGCCAGCACTTACCGTTCGTAATAACTGCCAGTTAGGATTTGTGAACCCTCTATTGGCACCTTCCTGGTGGTTCGTTGGGTTTATTCTTTTCTGCGTGTGTGTGTCTTACTTTGAAATTTACATGTCGTCAGAACAACTAAAATTCACAAGAACAAACTAATTAATGGATTCCAGTTTTGACAGCTACAAGAAGACAGATGAGAAAGTAACATGCTTCTGGCAGCGTGTTATCAATTGGGAGGCACCAGTGCATCGCCTCTATGTGGTACAGTGAGCTGGAACCGACACTGACAGATGACACAGCCCTTGACAGTGAAGCCTGTACGAGCTGACAGCTCCACTTGCACTCAGGCAGGTCCACGCTCGGCGCTGGAACTGAACCAGCTTGATGTGCAGAATATGCTTGCTTTTATCTTCCCCCCAGCTGTACTGTGGGCAGGTGGAAGAGCACTGTCAGGTGGATCCTACGACCTACCTTAGAATGTTACAGCTATAATGAGTGCTAAGATTTCAGCAGTAAAAATGAACTAAAACAATTAACGAGTATCATTAGAATTAGTATTGTAGTGGTGGACCTGGCACTGTTAGGTTAATGGTTGGACTCAACTATCTTAAAAGCCTTTTCCAACCTAAACAATTCTACAATTCTATGATTCTATTACTATCTTCCAGCTGGTGCTTTGCTCTGTTTTTTGGAAGCAGAGTGGCCCCCTGGCCGATGGGACTAAGGCAGCATGGTTTCCTATGTACCAGTGAGTTTGATTCTTGGGTTGGATTCTTAAGTGTCTACATCTTTAAGTGTCTACTTCTTTACTGTGAGGGTGACAGAGCACTGGCACAGGCTACCCAGAGAGGGTGGGGGATCTCCTTCC
>NW_009704310.1:17446-24530 GCF_000703405.1 Apaloderma vittatum
CCCTGACATTCTGTGACTCTAAGGGGCTTGCTGTGAGTGCCACAGCTGGGCACCTGAAGCCTCCCTCTGTCACACAGATTCTCCAGTGTTGAAGAAGGGCTGAATGCACACATCTGCCTTTCCTTCAGGTGGATCTCTCTTCTCTGGGCAGCTGCCTGCTTTCACAGAACTGTAGGAGCTTGTGTATTACCCCTCTGTCAAATCTGGTCAAAACTGGCAAAAGGTTTAAGTTCAGATGGTGCTGGGAGGTGGAGAGAAGGTGTGGATGCTCAAAATACAGAGCACGACAACATATCTACAATCTTAAGGTAAGATTGAGTCTGAATGTAGAGGTTCTGGCTTCCCTAAGGGGACAGGGATGCTAGAGGCACCTGCATAACTGCTCCATGTTGTGCTGAATTACAACCCTACGGCAAGTATCTCTTCACAGATTGCTGTGATAGATTTTTGTTCCAGTCATCCTCTCTCAGTGTACACAGATGAGCTCTGGAAGAGATCACATACTTTTAAAAGGAACAGAATACTGGAATCAATATTCTTTCATGGATTTAAGAGAATATTGTCTTAATGAGGAAACAGCCTGGTCAAGTTAGTTTGAATCAGCCTAGATCTTCAAGGAGCTTCCTTTCCTTCATCTCTAATGTTGTATTTTTTTTTCAGATCCCATTACAGAGGAACTGAGAGCCCTATTACAGGGAAAATCCAAGTTTTATGGCTCCAGTGAGGGGATTTATTGCAGCCAACACATCTCTCTCCCTTGCTCCTTACAGCTCCACATGGCCCTTCTGCCTGCTTCCCTCCTGCTCATTACAGTCTCCTTTGGCCCTCGAGAGCAGCTGCCAGTGCTCCCTTGGCCTAACGCTGGGGTGACACAAGCAATAATACTGGCAGAAGCCAGAATGGCATTGGGCGTACTTGTCCACATTCAGCAGCTGTCAGCAGCAGCTATTTGAAAGATCGATGGGGGTTTATATAGCTCTGTTTGTGCACATGTGCCTCAGAATACAGCGCTTAACTAGAAGGAACATAATTCCATTAGCTTCACTGGGACTATTCATATCCTTAATATTACGCTCATGTTTTCAGGACTTTGCTGAATCGGGACCTAAATCTGTGAAATTTCTGTTGCATGCAGATTTGCCTGGACTTCTCTGTGCTGTGGCTACCCGTGCATGCTGTTGTTCCAGCTATTCAAGAGCTTGGTAGTACTATGTAACAGGAGGTACATTTCAGGCAGTCTGTTTTCGACTGGTTTAAAGTGTAAGAAGAGAAAAAAGTTTATTCAAAATCAGTCTGTAAAAAGACAACTGGGCAATTTTTTTGAAGTACTTTTCTCAGTGAAACTCTAGGAGGACAAAATTAAGGATTTTTTTCCAGATATTGATACTTTTGCGTACTGTTACACATCTGTGTGATGCACAAATAATAGATCTTCTGGAAGCCTTCAGAAAGAATTGTTTAATAAGGATCAAGTTTAACAGAACTACCAGTTAAGTCATCAAGAAGGAATTTATGTTCTTTTTTCCAGGTGGCCTTTGTGCATCACATTCCCTTTCCCTAGAAACCAAAGAAAATCAACAGCCGGAGCGGCTCCAACTTCTCATGTGGATCATATCATTGAGAAAACAGAAAAACATGTAACCATGATCATTATTTATCTTACGCTGATGTTTAGATACTCTTATTTCAACTTCACAGTCAAGGAACGGAGAGGCAAAAAATTAGCCAAATCAAGATTATGGTCCTGCACTGAGCCTTGAAGTCCCTATTTCCTCTTAAACAATGAAAAGCCACATTCTCAACTCCACTTGGCTCCTCCTTCTCCTGTTGAGGCAATCCACCTAGGTAATGATGGCTTGCCAGCGGGAGAGGTGAGAGGTTTTGTTGTACTGTTGCAGTATCATAGAATCATAGAATGTCTTAGGTTGGAAGGGACCTTAAAGATCGCCTAATCCAACCTCCCTGCCATGAGCAGAGATACCCTTAACTAGACCAGGTTACTCAAGGCCTCAGCCAACCTGGCCTTGAACACCTCCAGGGAGGGGGCATCCACAGCCTCTCTGGGCAATTTATTCCAGAGTCTTGCCACCCTCGTACTGAAGAATTTCTTTATAAAATCCAGTCTAAACCTAACCTCCTTCAATTTAAGTCCATTTCCCTTTGTCCTATCACTGGACATTCTTGTAAAAAGTCCCTCTCCAGCCTTCTTGTAGGTTCCTTTCAGGTATTGGGAGGCAATTACAAGGTCCCCCCAGAGTCTTCTCTTCTCTTCTCCAGGCTGAAAAATCCCAGCTCCCTCAGCCTGTCCTCATGGCAGAGGTGCTCTAGCCCCTGGATTATCTTTGTGGCCCTCCTCTTCATAGGATAACTATGTTTGAGTGGACAGTTAAATTATTGCTAAATTCTTGCTTTCAAGATCTTATACCTATCTGAAAAGTTATCTTTTAGAAAGAAATTCAAATATCTCTTCTTAGCCTAAACCAGTCTGGAATTAATAGAATACCAAAAACCAGTGATTTCCACTGTAACTTTATTTTCATAGGCAAAAACATGGTATTTCCTGGATCCAAATGTCTGAACATAAGTGTTGCACTATGTAATTATTTTTGAGAAGATTATAGAAAAGATGAGCTAAGGATATGTGGCCAGAGTTCTTTCTCTTTTACTTTATACCGATGAAAACTAATTTTACATGAGCAAATAGAGAAACATCACTGGTGTACTTAATTTTAAGGCATTTTAAAAAAAATCCTCTCTGGAGATAAAAATATCTTATGGATACTGCTCCTGACTTAAGAAGAGTCTTCCCAAGCACAGAACAAACATGCCATGGGAGGTGCTCAGTGGCCATTACAACTGAGTGCCCTGTATGGTCTTCTGCAAAGGTCAATAGAATAGCTGCTTAGAAACCAGATCCTCACTTCAATCCTTCTAATACGAATTTGAGCAGTGAATTGACTATCCTTCAAAATGCACCTTGCAGCAAGAATCTAAGGCGTTTGACTATTCAGAACTGAGGGTATTGTCCTTCAGCTGTTTTTTTTTTTTCTTTGAGTTTTTTTGCTTCTATACTGGTTGTTAGAGTCACATACTTACACACTTACAAAACAAAGCAGGATCACTGAACAGGCAATCTGTGAACTCTGCCTATCTAGGTTAGGAGCTGAATCCAAATTCAAACTAGATCCAGATGAAATATTTATGAGTATGCACAGATAGATATTTACACAGAGAGACATAGATACAGACAAATTCAGATTATCTGTTTTTCTCCTGCATGATCAGACTGTTCCTGGATTGCTTGCTTAGATATATTTTAAATGGCTTACATTTATATTCATGGTGTTGCACATATCTGTGTTCTTGCTGTTTTAGATAGATTTTAAAATATCATACTAGAATTTTATGGAGCCTGATAAAGTTGGATAGGAAACTTTCTTAGATAGAATGAAATTGAACTATCTAACATCATACAAGGCTATCCAAGATATTCTTTAGCTTCTTTAAATACAACGTAGAGCAAGCAGTTAGTTTTCTTAGACATTTTTTGAGCAAGTTCTCTTTGAAGACATCCTTCATTTATACCTGCAACCCAAGAATACATGCAACATTTCTTTACAGCCTTGTTTATCAAGAGAATCTCAAGCAGCGGAAGCTATGGTGAGCCAAATTTTCTGGTGGTCTAAGTGGAGATGTTCACTGACCTCATGAAGGCTCTAGTAATTCAGAATGCTAGGGTCTGACTTTTCTGGTGTATCCACATTATGGAGACTAACAACATATACTTAAAATTTCAACTGAGTATGTACTCTGATATGTTAGCATGAAAAAAGAAAGCATATTCTACATGAGCTAAAATGAGCTTAAATTTTTTCTCAACATTTTGACTCCATTGACTCTGTTCTGCATTCAGGCAGGTAAATGTAGTGTCTCTTGTTTCTTGCTTTTGTTTTGGAGCCATCCATGGAAGAAAAATCCACCAAGGGCTGTTAAAACCAAAACACTCTGGCTCAGAAAGCCCCTGAGATGTAAAATTGTGGTTGCTATGAGAGTATTTTGGGGGAATATCACTATATGTTTTCTTTATTCTCATACTCTTCCATAGCCATCTGCTCTCAGAAATGGCTGAAAACAGGGTCTTGGGCTAGATGGACTTTATATTTGTTAAGAGTCAAAGAGGCTAGGAGCAGATATAAACCAACATCAGTTTAAATTCTCAGTTGTCCTGCAAGTAGAAATGTTTGCTGATACTCAGAATGCATTAGATTCTGATAATGACATTTTGCTTTTTTCTAGATGGCCCTTGGTTTTTCCCTTGGAAGTATACGTTTGTGTTTCTCAGAATTTATGAAGAGTAATCAGACAATCTATTCAAAATATCCTACTCAGAATGTTGTCACAATGTCTATGTCCCTTCCTCTTAGATCTTGGAAGAACTAGCGCTTTGCTTTTTGTCACAACATCATACCTGACACATGGGAAATGGGGAGCTGAAAGTTGTGAAGGCAGCAAGGGTGAAAGAGTTTTACTCTTTTGAGAGCAATAAACACTAAATAAGAATCTGGAACTGTCTGATCTCTTTAAATGTCATTTTTTCACAGCAGAAGAAGCAAGGAGGAGATTGTCTAGTGCTTGAGTAACAGGGCTGAGATTCAGGACATGTAGCTTCAGTTTCTGCCTTATCTCATCAACTTTGTTCATGTTGGTAGGAGTTTGTCCATACTACTACACGAATGAAGACCGAAGAAGTTTTCACTTCAGGCTCCAGTTATGTATCCTGCTAATTGCTTTCCCACTCCAGGCTCTGGTTTGAGTCACTGCAGACAACTCATTCAAAGACCAGGTACAGGCATCTTCCCTGCCAAATTCACTCCCAGGTGCATTCCGGAAAGGCAGTACAGAGGAGATTGCATTAGTTTTGGTTCCCGCTGCCCGGGACAGTTTTCCAGCACTATCTCACCCACTTTGTCACCCTCCACGACGTGTTGTGTGAAGCCCTCTGTTTTGTAAAAATAGTGCTCTAGTGGGTTGCAGTACAGATTTCATATCATTCCAGCCATTTAAATTGAAAAAATACATGGGGGCAGTCATGACTTCATCTAAAATCTGCAGAGGCACCACTTGGCCCAGAAGAGATCCAGGTGTCATGTGGATGATCTGGAGAGAGCTGAAAGGAGTATCTCTTCTGCTTTCCTCTCTGAGAAATTTGAGTCAGCAGCTGTCCTTAACAACATTTTTAAGCAGCTAGATTCAACAG
Source organism: Apaloderma vittatum (assembly GCF_000703405.1). NCBI lineage: Eukaryota > Metazoa > Chordata > Aves > Trogoniformes > Trogonidae > Apaloderma > Apaloderma vittatum. The sequence continues at coordinate 22,704 of NW_009704310.1, forward strand.
CTGGAAGCTCAAAGCACTACTGTAAGCTTAGTAAATAATAAAACCAAAGCTAGCTTTTTGATAAACCAGTTCTGGTAGAAAAGAACAAGATTTTCCATTACTCTTTCTGAATGCAATGCCTTTACAGGATGGTTCATCAGAAATGTATATAGCAATTTTGTTTCAAGATGTTCTCAAGAATTTCCTTAATTAACTATCCATGTTTACAGTACTAGTCCCTTATAATATGTGCAGTGTTATATTTGCTATCTGTAATCTCTTTGTTGATTTTGATTCTTCTGAAATGCATTTTTCCCTCCAATGAAAAAATACCAAAAAGGCTTTCATTCAAGAAAATATGCTTGGCATCTGAAAGTTTGAGATATGTGGGAGTCACATCCTTTTCATGCAGTTTCATTTAGTACCGTGGGAGTTTAACTCCTTACCATCTCCTGCAAAATGAAGTCAGAATTACAGAGCTTGCAGTGTAGGTGCTCAGAAGAGGGAGGAAGTTTGAAGGGAAAGCCCAGAAGCTGCTGCCCTCCCGGAGGGAGGGCAGATGTGAGGGAAGGAGAAGGGGCACTACCTGTGCTCACAGGGCTGTGTCCCAGAAAGGTAGAGCATTGATCTCACCCCTGCAAAGAGCTGTTAGTGCAGCTGTACAGCAGCTCTAACTTTGGTGCTGGATAGAGAGGACTCCCTGGAAGCACTTACCTTTCTGAGACTGAGGATCTCTGAGGGCTTAATAGGCTGCATTTTCAGTTATTATTAGATCAAGTTTTGTAATGTTAAAGATCAAACATAATATCTCCATTTCAAGCTTTTTACATAGCTCCTCTTTTATTTTCCTGTACTGGTCTGACTCCAGATTCAACTTAAAGGCTCTGGAAGCTGGAAAGAAAGTATTGGGTGCTGGACTGGACAGAAAATAAACAATATTATGATTTTGTCACCTTCTTCATCCTGACTGAGCTGTGGTCCACAGGACCTCCTCCGCTCCTCCCTGTCTGTAGTTGTTCTGCTTTGACAACATTGCACACTGGTTATGGTCCGTGCCACTACACACGCTTTTGCACATGAAATATATGTTCTTCCACTCCTGAACCACCCTATCCCTCTTGGCTACATTGATTCATCTGACACTATATGGCACAGACATAAGAGCGGTACAAATGTAGGAGATGTTGAGACATCAGCACCAGAGAGTGCCTCCCAGGTCCTAAACTGGCTTAGCATCTGAATAAGGTTTGGACTGCATGGAAGCAAGGGAGCTATGAAGCTCTCCAGCAGGGGCCCTGAGGGCACCTGCCCTTTGGTAAAGGCAGAACCACGGGGCTGATTTACTCATTTTGCACTTGGGGAATTGCCAGAGATCATTACAGGCTCTTTACTTTGCAGAAGGAATATAAAATAAGGCAGGAACCAATATCTGGCTCACTGACAAAAAGATTTCAGGCCAAATGACTCACCTCTGGCGGAGTCAGACAAAGCTTTTCAGAGGACATGACTTACAAAGGAAATCAGTAGCTGGAATTTATTTATTTTTTCAGGGCTTGTTGAGCTTTTTTTAGATCTTAAACAGTAAATCTGCACACATGAAGAACACAGACTTCAGACTCCGGAGGCTTGAGGACAGACTTCATAAATGGTCCGTTGTTGTGACTTACCCACAGAGGAGGTGAAAGCAGGTTTTTAGAATCTTATTTTTGCCCAGATCATAACACCCTGATGCTTGTATATGTGAAGATGGCAAGCTGAGCATTGGCTTCTGGTTATAAAAACATCATCTGTGAATGCATCCATCCTGAAAGAAAGAAGCTTTCTTCTTATGAGAACAGTCTCCTCTTT
>NW_009704310.1:24561-39701 GCF_000703405.1 Apaloderma vittatum
GTTGAAGCTTTGCCAAAGAGGTCAAGCAGACAGCGGTCTCACAAAACTGAGAGTCACCTAATGTACTTAGTGTATTCATAACTCTGATGGCTTCTAAATATATGGGTAAAGAAGGACCAGAGTGTTCAGGAAAAGATCACACTGACAAAAACGTGAACATCCACTACAAATAGCCAGACATGGAGTAAGATGCAATATAACAGACTACTTGGAGCATAACCTTAAAGTTGCTTTACCTTGAAATTCTTCACATTTTGTGCAATAGTTTACACCTTAGGTCCTTCAAGCATTTACCGCAGCATGAACTATGTATGTCAGAATAAACTCACAATTTACACTGGATGTCACTGAAGATTAACTAGCATGCTTGCCTGAAATTGGAGATATTATAATATGTAGTAATTCTAATGAAAGGTTTACTTTTGCTATAATAACTGGAAGTGACTATACTATACAATTTCCAAGAAGAAGCTCCCCAGTGAATTAAAATGATATGAAATTGTTTAACATCTATTGATATTTTTTCCCTCTGAGAAGTCATATAACAGATTTGTTGCGTAGTTTGTAGTGTACCATTTTGCATCTCCAGAAAAGAAAACTTTTACATGGGGCAGAGAATGATTTGATATTTGCTTGTGATAAAATTATAGGCTGCATACCATTGCAAGTTCACTTAAAACACGACTTGAAATAGTCTGAATTAAACTCTAAAACCAACAGTTGCAGACTGACAGTTTTCAGGTACTTTGTAAGTCTATTTTTTAATTAACCAATTTTGCTACAGATAACATAAGTACAAACAAAACATAGTTACAGAAGACTTTTGTGTTTAGAATTTTAAATCTACCATTAAAAACTTTGCCAGAGCATTGGATTAAAAAAAATAATAAAGTTGCATTCTTCTGTTCTATGAGTGTTAATTGGGGTTTCTGTGTCACAATGAAGGGTAATACAGGAGGTGATCTGAAGAAATTTCTCATAATCCACCACACTGGTAATTAGAGATTGCGCTTTCACTACTATTACTTGTCTGACAAGCTTGATAAGCTTGTCTAAGCTCAAGATGAACTTCTTTTGGCAAACACTTCTTGTATTGGGACCAGGCCTCACAGTTTACTATGAGGTAGAAATGGCAGTAGCAGAGGATGAGTGGGGAGATGCAAGGAAGGTACTAGATGCCCAAGAAGCTTAGGTACAGTCCTTTGTGCACTCTTCTCGTGCCAGCAGCAGTGTGCAGCATTAAGCAGACACCTATTCAGCCTATGTCTAAAGCCAACTCCACTCAGGGTGCTCTGGTTTTGTCAGAGATGGTGTTTTCAGCATTTCTGGATTTGGAGACCTGAGGAAAGATTCAGGTCAATATTAAGATACTTATTTTTAGAGTTGCAGACCTGGATTCTACCAGCATCTTTCCTGCACTAAGCCTCCAGCTGCTGGCCCAGAGGGCTGCAAGTTGCTCATAGCCCTGTGGAGATGCCTTAGATACCAGAGAGCATCTCAAATAACACCAGGCACCTATATTTAGGTAAATAAACTGAGCCTTAGGTGTCTACATGGAAAGTTCTGCAGGTGATCGAGGTATCTAATCTCCCTCTGTAAGCTGTGGAGATCCACTCTTCACAGTCAATGGAGAGTGAGTTTGTTCTCTATGGTCCACTGTCAGCATTGACAGGCTCTGCATTTATGGAGGCAAGAGTCTAGGTATCTGCCTCCTACACAGACACCTAAACACATGCATCATCACCATCATCATCATCATCATAGTGTGGTTTGGGTTGGCAGGGACCTTTAAAGATCATCTATTCCAGCCTCTCTGCATATCTTCAGTTAGATCAGGTTGCTCAGAGCGCTGTCCAGACCTGGAATGTTTCTGGGCTGAATCCCACTCCAAATTCTGGTTTAAATTCTAGTTTGTTTTGTTCTCATCAGAACCATTTTTTTATCGCTGTCTACATTGTGGTGACGTCTAAGAAGTATGCAGTTTCACAATAAATAACTCATTAATTAAGTCAACTTGAAAGTCTGGCTTGACAGTGGCAGAAACTGCACGTTTACCTGTGACACCCTGGCAATAATCTTATCTACTTACTATAGAAGACTACAGAGAAGAAACAAATTAAATGTGAGCATGCACATTCTCTTTCCCGTGAAATGGGCTGCTCTGGAACGCAGTATTGCTTTTAACATAGCTTTTCTTGTTCTTCATTGCAAGATAGTAAGCTCCTCTCAGCCTACCAGAACATATGAACTACCAGGAGATGTAGAAAATGTTCTTTGCACTTGGTCATCTGTACATGGCTTCAGCCAATTCTGTTTGCTCCTTAGCTCTGTCAACACCAGAATGGATTAGACATCTGTCAAAAGTAAATTATTAACGGATTTCTTAGTTTCCTTCTCATGTTGTACCTGAGAAGCCAAAAAGGAAAATGAGAAATAGTCTGTTCCATCTAGGTACTGACTATAGATTAGAGTGTACATATATATGTACATATATATATATATATATTAAAAACACTGGACTAGGCTGGACTTGAGTGGTCTTGGACGGGTGAAGAACAAAGTCCCATGGATAAACTTAGAAAGCTCAAAAATGGTGTACAATTTATCTAAGTAGCTTTATTCTCTTGGATTCAGCTCACAAAGCTTGGTGCTTAAACAGGATATATAGTCCCAAATTTGGGTGCTGTAATGGGCAATTATCCTTGGGTGAATAAAAATGAAGCAGAATTTGTGCCTCCCACTGCAAATATCTAAGTATGAAAAGTTAAGTTCTAAATACTTGCCTTCCTGTCTCCGAACAATTATCAGACACTATATTTTAAGGAGTACACTTTACTGCTTGCAAATAACAGTCATGTGTTTTAATGTATTTAATTTTACTGGCTTTTTACTTTAAGAGTTCTCTACCACTCCTTGGCAGCATAAGAAATTTATCTCGCCAGAAGGATATAAAGGGTCTGTGAATGAAAATCAGGGCTCAGTTATTCTATTTCTTAACATCAAGGTCTCAAGTATAAGACTGCTTGAGATTATTGTTACCTACCCTACCTTAATATGAAAGTGAAATCATGCACTGAAGAATGTGCTAGGATGAGTGAAATATTTCCCTCTTCTGTTGCTGTGATTCGTTTCCGTGCAGTTAAAAGAAGCATAAAATGTGCAATTGTATCCCGTTTGGTTGATATTAAGATAATAATTTCACGCACATACCCATACAAACAATGCTGCAATGAAAACTGAATACTTTCCTGCAGTCTGTGAAAACCTGTAGTAAATAGACCTACCCTAAATTACTAATAAAACTTTTCTAATTACGCATGGTAGAAAGGGTAAAGGAGAGTGATAGCAGGAAATTCCTTTTGCCTCATGCTACGAGTCTGGAAGTGCAGTGACATCATTCCTATTGCCAGGCACTAGAGGAGATCATAATGGAATATAATTGTTGCTTGCTCATTTGATTGAACTCCAAAACTATATCAAATAACACTTAATTATACACATAGAATATCATTACAGAAGAGAACTCAGAACTGAGAGCTCAGTGTAAGCAGAAGCGTTTAATAATTATGAGACTCCTGTAGATGCAAATAGATAACTTGCTGCTAATTAGTCTGGAATTTTACGCTCACAATATCCTAAGTAAATCCGGTGAAAATTAGTTGGGAGCCTGAACATACAGTTTTACTATAGCTCCATCTGGTACGTGCCCTCCGATTGCCCAGCACGTTGGCGAGCTGTTTGAGGGACACATTTGATATCTGGCCAAGTTTAAAGGTCTGCTGGAGGTAAAACAATGCCCACCCTTCTACAAGGGGATCATTGTTGCTCAACAATAAAGCTCTCAGACTTATTTGAATGTCAACAATTCAGAAAAGTTGATGTTTGGAGCCATCAAATAAAATGTTTTTGTGAAACAGTTTATTATTTCAGTGGTAATTATTTGAATCATTCATGGTAAAGGATGTTTGCTAATGAGAGCTTGGCTGCTGTAAATTCCAGGGAGACTGAATGCTCTTTGTGCTGACAAAAAGGCCCAAATCACTGGAGAGCGACTGACTGGACAAATCATTCATCTATGCAAATGCCAGCTGAAATGGTCAGATGCATTTATTACCCTCCTCATTATAGTAAACAAGGCAGGAATCGTGACTGGCAGTTATCAACTTGCCCTGAAGTGTGATTTGTTCTCCTACCACTATTTAAATGAGAGGAAGAAAGGCATGCCACCAGGGACTTTGTCGGTTTATAAAAGAGTAAATGTCACATAGCCCAGTGCTTAAAGACTTTTGATTGACAAATGTTTTATTTGACATATCAAACAATAATGGGTTTCATATCAAATAGTCCATATTTGTTAGCAGAAATTTAACCCTTGGAAGAGTAAGAACCGATTTTTTCAGAATACTCTGAATCAAGATAGAAAGTTACAAGTAAAAAAGAAGCTCAAACTGGGTGAACTGGAAAGTCTCTCACAGTACTGCAAGAACATGTTTTTAATGGAGGCTTCAAACGAACTGCTGTCTTAGTTGCTTCAAAAAAGCATCTCACATCGGGAAGGCTAATAGCATGTATCTGAAGGAAGTAAAAGAGTGACTTTGTGGTTTTTTTTCCTAAAAGAAATACAACAGGAGTTAGTGAGGTCTAAAAAGGACCTGCACCACTCTCAAACTGTGTTCCTGGGACACTTATATGTGTATTAGGACACGATATAGCCTGATTTGTATGTGAAATGTATGGGTTTGAAAACAACAAATATTACTGGAAAGAAAATTTAAAAAGAAGAAAATAAGAACACTAATCAGAATTCTTACTTGTATTAGGAGTGTGTATTGGTTGCTGCCTTTCATTTCAACAAGCACAGGCTATTCTGTTGGTGATCTGTCATTAATGAATAAGTACTAATTATTATATAGGTGGCTTTAAGACCCTGAATAAAGATTTACAAAATCATATGTCTTCCTCTATTAAACATGAAAGAAATTACATGTGATTAATTGATGCTTCACATTATTTGCTGATGATGTCTTTTCACCTCTGTCAGTTGGCACAAGGACCAGATTGAAAAAAACATGTATGCACTATCCAAATGTGAATGTAGACTTTGACTGTTTGAGAATGATCTCTTTCAGCTTTACAGAGGTGGGACGACAAATTCTGAGTCAGATCCTTTTAAACCCTTTCCATCCAGAACAGTAAACTGGGTGTCAGGAATGAGATCCTGAAGCTGAGGAAAAATAAGAGGTCATTAAGCATTGTAAGAGGAGAATAAAGTTCTTTGAACATGACTTTCAGAGGGCGGGGAGGAACCACGATCCTATCTGCCTATATCTTCTAACCTACACATACTGTTGAACCGAGATTTTGCAACCCAGGTAGCCGAGAGAAAAATACTATGTGGAAAAGAAGCAAGAAAAATCAGAAAGATGCTTTGGGTTAACTGTAAAAGATAAGGTGATTTAAATAATAGTATGAACATGAATAATACTGCTTATTAGCTAGCATGATAGAGGGAGGAATTAAAAACAAACAACGTCTATATAATGCTTTACGGCTCTTGTGAATCAAACATTAACTGATTCATTTTCTCATTAGCTCTGTGAAGTAGCATCATTAATCCTCTTCTGTGATGGGAGAGAATCTGCATACATAGATGGGTGATAGATATTTAAGGTCACTCAGCTGGCTGTAGCAGACCTAAGTGTTACTACCTAGAGCATCTGATTTCCACTTAAGTGCACAGCTATTTCTATTTGTTAGGAGTATGTGGAAAGATGTTTCCTACATGCTGAAAGCAGATCACCACAGCATTAACTTGTGTTGCATATCTTGGCTATCAACATTTAAAGGTCCCTGCCTTTTAACATCACAAAAAAAGCACTTGCCATTGTGGCTACCACTACTGTCATTAGAAATACAGGATTCTCCATTCCAACCTGAAGTAATGATTCTTAATTCCAGCACCCAGCGTGTGAAGGCAAGTCAGCCTGGTACTTCAGAGTAATATCCTTTGCCAGTTGGGCTTTTCTGCGCTGCCTATGAAAGGAAAAAATCCTCCACAGACATCCTGGAACCACAAGGATATCTGGTGAGATACGTCTTGCAGACAGAGGACTACAAACATTCTTGTTGATCACAAAATAATCCAAAAGTAGTGTTTGATTTTGTGACATCATGCAAAGATGACTGTCAGAAGATAATCATTGCAAACACAGGGAAGAAAATATTCCCTCTTTTTTTTTCTAACATAGCTTCTATTATTAGATCTAAGTGTCCCCTTGCATTCTGTTCCTAACGTAGTCTGAATACACATTAAAAAAAATAAAAAGCCATCTTTTTTACCAGCATCCTCTTTATAGGCATTTTGAGATTACTCTCCTGTCTTGGGATTCAGCTAGCTCTTATTTATGGGAATCCCTGCCTCTTCTCCCTCCTCTCCCCCCATATTCCCCTTTTATCATCTTCATGCTCCTAATTTCTTCCCCAGTCTCTCAGAAGCCGGGGTGTTTAAATGCTCCCATCGGTCCACAGTTCTAGCTGCCATCAATCTCCTTCACACCTGCCATGCTACTCCAGAGCCGTTGCTTTTGCAGGTCTTGAGGGTGCTGTCACAAGGGGCTGATTTACCAGGGTGAAAGAGGCAGACAAATAGTTAGCTGCAGAAACAGGACAGGTCAATATAGCTTTGTAAAAGCTATAAATAGCGTTCTTGGTTTCAAGGATTTTGCAGCTGAAGGTGGTAAGGTGCTAATGAGGGAGGGAGGAGCAGCTGCTCTTCGATGACATTTTTGGCCTCCACCTTCTCCAATAGAGAACGAGTTAGAGGAGTTGATTAATGTAGTTCAGGAAGGTTTCAGGATTAATTTTCAGGTATGTGAAGTAATCAACATTTTCTCAAGCAGTTAGTATGTTCAGTCAATAACAATGCCACCTTCAGAACTACCTATGTGCCCAGAATAAGTGATCATCAGGAAATCAGCGACAGGACAACACTCAGTCTAAAGGGTTATAATAACAGAAGAGGGGAAAACCTCACTAACAATGCTGAATAACTTTCATTAATGCATACTGGAAGCTAATAGGCAGCAAAAAGCTCTGTTTCATTTTGCTGGTTATTCCAAGCAACCTTGTGTCTCCCACGTGGAGGTGAGTGGGCTGCATGAACACAAGCAGTTTTCTGTGCATCCCAGGCCTCCTTAACCTGTGTGGGAGCTGCAGATGTCACTGCAGCTTCAGGCTTGGACTGACGATAACTAGCTGTGTCCCAAACAGTAAGGAAGCAGAGAAATCAGTAGATTTCTAAAAATAAATAAATAAATAAATAAAGGCGAATTCAAACCAAACACCATTCATCCGGTGGAACTGCTGTATTTAAAAGCTAAGAATGAAATCGCTCTGCCATGAAAAATATATTCCAGTGTTACCTTGTTTTGGAATGAACTAATTAATTACAGTGTCAGTAACTCGCTGACAAATCTCAAGCACGACACGTTGGAAGGAAAAAGCTCCAGGAAGAACTGAACTACCTATGATCTTCCTTAAGCAACTTTAGAATAAGGTAATTCCAGTCACTTCAGAGGAATTACCTTCATCCAGAAGTGTACAAATAAGTACAGAAGTAGGCCAAATATTTTATATATATTTGCAGTCAAAAACTATTTAAGTCTTAATTATGTGAAATCATTGGCAGATGACCAAATAGCTTGAAACCGAAAGGAGAGTGGAGCAAATAAACTGTGAAGACTTTTCTACATGTAGTTTGATCTATATCCAATACAAAGATACTAATACCAGTCTTTTCAATATTCAGCTTTCAGCAACCGCATCAAAATTGACATAACTATCTATTTCTATGTGAGCATGAATTCATGTTAATTGTACATTAATTCCCAGGATGAATAATGGAGGTAGCAGATGCAACAGCTCAAAAATCTAAATCTTGTTTAGTGCTAAAGTAACAAGTTATAAGGTTTAAGTTAATCAAGAAAAACTCTACATAGGTCTTCATTAACATACTAGGAATCAATTCACAGATGATAAAATCACAGACCATGCAGCTTGAACATATCTGTTCTTTAAAGTTTCACAGCACTGGTAATTTTATAGCTAGGAACCATCATCTCCCATTATGCTATGAGTCCTCTTTCCAAAGCAATAATGCGTGGCCATAGAAAAGCAATTATTTTAAAATTACACCTAGTTTTTCTTGTTTTGGATTACCTACCATTTACTTGTGCTTCCCTGTACTTCTCCCTGGCAATGCTGCATGGAAACATATATGTAGATGTCCTGCACATTACGATTCCTCTGTGAACTAGTATGACACTATGTTGCTTGATATTGCTGCCTGCTCACTCTCTCTTTGGAAATATTAACTAGATATTATTGCTTAAATATCACCTAGATTTTATTACCTAAATACTACCTAGATCACAAACTTCATCAAGTGTGCAACCAACCAAATTCCTGCAAGACAGTATGATAATTTCGAAAGTTAAATCATGCAACCCAAAGGTTGGAAAACTACTTCTAACTAATAGCTTGCTTGCTTTTGACTAAACTTTTCACTAAGGTAGAAAATCCTCACGTAATCAGTAGATGAGAATGATGGAAGCACAACAGATTCTTGGCTTTTATATTCTGATTGAATGCAAACATGGTATCCATGCATACTTCAGAAGTGACTTAGTACAGTTTTTTCTATTGCTGTAGCAAATTCATTCTTAGGGAGAGAATGCTTGGGTCAAACATCTGGCTGTACTATTTTGTATTTGCACCGTACCCATATTTAAGGGACTTTCGCAAATTAAAATCAGAAGCGTTTGCTGCAATGGGGACAGAGTGTCTGTGTGTATATGTACACACCCATGCATACAGTGTAACTTTTAGCTGTTGGTACAGCACGGACAGAAAGGTGGCTACAAGCTTCTACTTAGAAGCTGAAGCTCATTAAGTCTTTCCTGAAATTGGTTGCATAAGCTTATATAGTGAGGGAAGTGACAGTCTCTTTTCTTACACATTATCTGCTGGAAACAAAAAGCAGTAAGAACACAACTGGAGACTTGTTACACAACCACTCTAGCAATATGAGCCCTCTTTCTCAACCCATTCTCCGGGTTTGCTCTAGATTCTGGAAAAATGCTTGAGTGACAAACTCATCCGGATGAGCTGAAACAATTTACCCTTGACTCTGGCAGGATTGAACTTCTGCTGATGAATAGTCCTTATCTCTTTGAGAAGATAGGTTCATTTTTTGTGCCCTTGCTTGCTGAAGAGGACTCATTAGGTTAACCAAGAGGTCATTAGGTCATTAACTGCCCAAGTTGTGGCAGATTTCCCATGACTTTTTAGGGCTTGCATACGTTTAGAGCTCCCAGTCTTTCTTTCACTAAAATTCAGGAATAATGTTGTGTCAGAAGCAGGCAACAAAATAAGACGCTGAATTCAAATACATACTCTGAATTGTTCCACCACAAATTTAGCTTTGCAGCGTGCTTTGTATATTTCCTCTCCTTTTTTTTTTAAAAAAAAAGCCCAACAAACAACAAAGCCACAGGAAGCACTGAAGCCTCCTTATTTTTTTATGGATACATTTTCTTATATTGTCTTTTAATACTCCACTTTCACTTTTTATACTTGCATATCTTTAGCAGTGGAGAGGGGTAATAAATAAGTATATGGTTTTACTGCCAGCATATCTATACAGCTGAAAGCAGCTTTTTGGCCTGCAGTGGATGCACATGCTATTTCTGAAAGAAAACTTTTGCACATCTGATCCATCGTATTGGAAGCCTAAGACATCAGTTGCAAAGCACCACCAACTTCTCCATTCATTGCCATAGACAGAAATGCTCACATCGATCTGACTGGACCAGCTTCACAGTACTTTTCATAGCTTTCCACGTTTCTAACCCTTGGGTGGAATCATCTTACATTTCAGCTTTTGTAACTCTTCAGCTCTGCTGAGCTCTGATTTGACTGATCATTTCATTGTGAAATGTGTCAGCAGTGGATGAGCCACAGACAGCTTTGTAGCCATGGAACACAGCTGACCTATAAAAATATCTCTGGTCATATGAACATATTATAAAGGATTTAAAATAGTTATGTGATGGTTGATGAGAGGCTAACAATGTCTTTTTGTGAGGCTAAATGACATATCTCTATTGAAATCAATATGGCTAAGATCTGCAAACACTGAAGTACTGCACTGCAGCTGTATCTATTCCCTTGGCTTTTGTGTCAAAAAAGTGCATAGTGCGGACACTACACATGTCTACCTCGAAACTACCAGTCACCTGCTCCTTGCTGCCAGTCAGTTCATACAGCCATTATGCAAGAAAATATGAAATGGCTGACAGATTTCTAAAGAAAAAGTACTGGCACGGCAAAGCAGACTTGAGCTGATTAACAATTACTACCAATCGATAACCTAAGCCTGATAAAACACAGTCTTGCTAATTATTAGAACTTGCCTTTCATCGTGGAATCACAATAAGACCTTGCTCAAATGTAGCTTGCAGCTCTCTAGTTATTATGAAGAAGGAATCAATTGTCCCTGTTCCTTGAGTGTACATGCCTGTGATACTCTTCTGCACTCCTAGCAGGTTGCAAGGAAAGCCTAGAGACTAGAAGCAGCTGCCAGTGCACCAGAAGCGCTCAGCTTTAGAAATCTGACATTCAGAAGGTTAAAGCGACGGGTCTGGATTGAAGAAAGTAGGTGCTTTGCCAGAATTGCCTCTGGGAAAGTTTTTATGGCACAGACACCTAAAGCATTTACTTGTCTTCTGGAAAAGAAAAATGGTGGTAGCCCAAGGGCTATGGGAATTCCCTACGTACTCTTTCAATTGTTCTTCAGCCTTCAATGTTACTGTATATCCCGCTAAAATATTTTACAGGTTTTACGTTCCCACTCTTAAATTTCAGTTGAATGCAGTAACAAGCTGTGCAGCGTCAACACAAAAGCTTAATAAGACTGTATCTACCTCTGTCTCTAGACCCCTATATGAAGCCTATTGCTGGTTAAAATTAGCATATTATCCTTACTAGGTCCTACTGCTGCTGACAAAGGATTCTGATTTAAAACTTGTCTGAGGATTCTTGCACAACAACCTCCTTGTATACAGTAGATTTTAATATCTCAGATTCCCTAATCCTCATTAGAAACTTCAGGAAGACTTCAGTCAGCGCATCTTTTCCAGGCTTGAGGATTTTTCCTCACATTTCTTCTGAAAGACAAAAAGGAAGGAGGAAAGATTTTTAACCATGATATGTCCAGGTAATACTGTATCATGATAAATTAGGATTTTCTCATTCTTTATGCTTTTCTTCTTAAAGCTTAATTACACATCATGCAGTGTGCTTTCACGGCAAGAGCAGTGCTTAGCAATTCAAATGCTGAAACTGTTACTGTTATATATTTTGGTAACATATACTAAGTACTTCACAGGAGACGCAGCAAGACATTGCCCTGGCCTCAGTGAGTTTAGAGCCTAAATTCTGTGTGATCTACCAAGAACCAGTGCCAAGCAGCAGAGACAGAGATGAAATACTGCAGCAGTTTAATTGCGTATAAAATTTAAGCACTTATTTGTACTGTGGCACATTCTTCTCTTATCTTTTAATAAAAATACGAGAACATAAAGATAAGATTCATCAAACACAACTGCGCAACACTGCACTTCCCTAGAGCATAGCCGGGAGAAGGTGCTATGCAAAATATTGTTAGATGCAAAAAATAAAATCAACCCACAGGGAAAAAAAAATTTCATCTGGAAAAAACAGAATTTAAGACGACCCAGAAGCCAATGACTTGTTAGGCCTGGCTCATGGAAACACCTGCAAACATGTTTAAATATACTCGGTGAGGAGACTCACTGACTTAGTGTACTTTTTCTTCCACTTCAAAGAACATATGTAATTTCACATATCAAAAAGCAGTAATGCCAGTCCAAGAGGCAGCGAGATGTTTCCTGTGCTGGGTTAATATCCTAGGATGTAGCGGAAGCCAGAGAGAACAGCTCACACTGATGGCAACAGCGCTGTGCCTGCACACTCAGTGCTGCTCTGCAGTTAACACTCGGCTAAGTTTGTTGTATTAAAAACAGCTCGGTGATTAGAACGATTTCATTATTTTTAGGGTTCAATTTAACACTTTAAAATACAGAGCTTTGCAAAGCGATAACAATATTCAGATCAGTTTTCTGCTGGGAGCTGGAACTGGTGATTTACAAGCCAGGTAGTTTTTTGCAAGATTTGTTAATTTACAGAATGTTTTCTCAACCAATATGTTAGAAATAGCATAGGCTTATCCTTTATTTATTTTTTTTTTTTTTTCAATCTTAAAGCGTTACCCTGTTTTCAGGAGGAGCTCTCTCCTAAGTCTGCCCAAGGCTTTGGTAAGATGCATTGCTTAAATGAAACAGATTCTTCATTCTCACTAAAAATCCTTTGGTTTTACGTGCTTTTTCAATGACCACCTTGCCTGGAAAAGTGGGTCTGGCCATCTTCTGGGAGCGCAGAACATAAAAAAGCCTTGGCGCTGCAACCACTAGCCACAAGAGCTGATGCTGTGGGATCTTTACCTCCTCCTATGGAAAGTTTCTCTCTGAACATTTTTATCACAACAATGCCCTGTGGTGATAAGTGAGTTGAAGTACCTGACCATGGATCCATGACCCAGCTACATATCCTGGAAGTCAAAAGTAATTGAAAAGTCACTAGTCATATCATTCCCTTATGTGCCTTTGGTATAGGCACAGACATAACTCAACCACATTTAACTGTGTCAGTTATATGACCTTTCCCTTCTTTATCCCTAATTTTGAAACAACAATATTCCTACTGACTTCAATATGATTTCTTCCTAATGAGCAAGACATAGCACTGCTTATTATAATCAACAAAAACTGAAGGAGAAGCAGAATGCTGTTCAGACATGAATTTAGTGACTTTTTGATTAGCATGCAGAAGATAAGTCTCAATGTTATTTTAGAAATGGAAGGTTTCCTGTTCTACTGGTGTATTTCCTTTCAACACAGAGGAGCTTTTCTGGAACATATTCTACACCTACATAGAAATATGTGTAAAGTGTTTATGTGGCGTAGCTCACTGGAGATTATCTGTCAGCTCCAGATGTGGGTAACTGATGAATAAAGACAGATCATCAATTGATTTTTACAAAGGCTGTGGAATGACAATTTGACAGTAATTTGGAGCACATCTTGAATGCACACAGCTTGAATCTGAGACAGCAGCCTAGACAAAAAGGACAGTGTCACCCAATGTCCTCTGTCCCCTTCGATAAATATCAGTCTCCCTGCAGTTCTAAAATGCTACCTGCCATTGGACAACTTCCGTGAATAGTGATGCAGTTGGTTCTGCAGTTTGCCTTGCTCAGTACTGATGCGTTCATATATAGCACATCCTACCTGGTGCCTGAAAGTTCGGGGATGGAGCAATAGGGATATCTTCTGTGCATCTCAGGCACTTGTCATATGAACAACTGGGACAGTCTGGATCACCTGCAGGTATCCATGTCTCCCCATGGACTATGGAATAAGCCTAGCGGACTGGATCAGACACGTAACTTTCACAAAGCTAAATTCAAGTAATCTGTGATGATTCCAGCCTCTGTGAGCTGGGATGAGTGGACTGAGAGAATAATTGTCTATCTTCTGCACTGATGCAGAGCTCTGCCTCAATACAGTCTTAAAATAAATACAGGAAAGGAATGATTTGGCCAAACACAGACTTCTGTGCAGGTATCTCAACTAGTTACCCGTCTTTTCTTTATAGTCCATAGACAGAAATAGAAACTTTTAGCTTCCTTTTCTTAGGTGATACACTTAATGGTAAAGCAGAATTCTTAAATGGGTTAGATAAACTGTGCCTTTCAAGTTTTCTCTTAATTTCTTTTTGTAAGGGAAGGATAGCATGATACCTACAAAACCTAAAATGAAAACAGTATCACAAACAGAATAAAATGCAAACATTCATCTGCATGCCTAAGCTATTTTCTGATTCAGCAAACATATTCATGGACTGATTTCTAGTTTTGTGGGTGTTTTTTTGTATTATGAATCCAAAACTTGAGACTGCCACTGCCTGGGAAGGCAATTGTTGAAAGTGCCTTTGTAAGCACACTGTTCGTAGCAACTGACGACAGGATACAAGTGAGGCTAAGAAAGGCACACTACTCTGCTGGCATCAGAATCTGAACAGCCTTCTTCTGTAGTGGTGCCTTAAAACTTGGGGCTTAAATTGCTATTTTAAAATGGTACAGTGGCATCCTACACATATAAAAACATACACGCATGTATGTGTCTTTCTGTATGTGTGCACACATGTGCATGCAGGTACATGAATCACCCATAATCACCTGGTCACGCTGGAATGTCTGCTTGTGGAAAATAGGGTTGTGCAGTGGCCTGTCTGCCACTACAGTTGGCAACAAAGAAGCACTCTACCCTAAATTTGTAGATTTCTGTGTTTGGAATTTATTATAAATTTATAGAATTGATATAGCATTATACAAAAAGCACCTTAGATATGAAGTACTTTGTATGTTTTGGGGATTTTTAGAATTGTATTTTGACCACCTGGTCAAGGTAAGCACCGTTCTTTTCTACCATAACTGAACGGTCCGAGGTACCGTCTGACACAGAGCAGCGTTGAGGCCAGACGGACCGACAGCAATTTTGGTTATCATTGCAGGAGCTGGAATCGGAAGCGGCAGTTGAGAGAGAGCACAACTGCTTGGGCATGTGTACCAAATGAAGGGATATGGAAGCAAAACATGACACTGCCTCTGCAATAGGCCAGTGAGGGACCCAAGAGGCAGTACAACCCGCCGGAGTAAGTACTCATTAACATCAATTAAAATCAGGGCTGCCGAGGACACGCGGGGGGCTCAAAACCCCCCGTGAAAGGCATGACCCGGCCGGGCTGGGCTGGTAAGTCTCTTTGAGAGAAAGCTGTGGGAGAAGCCAGGCTGAGGCTCGTCACGGGAAGGCGGGCTTGCAGCGGTGAAACGACACAAGCCAGAGATGGCTTGAGTCCCAAACAACAGCAGCATAACCCTTCAGCGCCTTTCGCTCCATTTCGCCACACATAACATAGAACGGGACGCCGGGCCGGGCCGG
>NW_009704311.1:0-276 GCF_000703405.1 Apaloderma vittatum
GTTTCCACTGAGAGAACCTTGTTGGATTTCGCAGAACTAGGTTTCATGCCCCGCCTCCCGTTTCCCGACTGAAGCAAAGTATTGCTGTGAGTATCAAATTTAGATCGACATTGTGTAGCCCAATGAAACCCCTTTTTGCATTTAGGGCACACTTTACCTGGTTTTCTCATTATTCCTGATGGCCCCTTCATAGGGCAATTTTTCATTACGTGACCTTCTTGTCCACATGTAAAACATTTAACACTTGCTTTATTTACTGTGAGCTGCTGAGCCAAT
>NW_009704311.1:1000-2995 GCF_000703405.1 Apaloderma vittatum
GTCAGTGTTAAGGAAACCACGCTCATCACGATCAGCTAAAATACCCGTCAGGGAAATCTGAACCCTAGTAATAGGAGACGGCGCTGGATGAACCTGTGGAGAAGATAAGGGAGGGGGTGCATAGGGTGGGAGTCGATAATTGAGTGGAACAAGAGAGTTCATCTGACCTCTGTTTTGACACACCGGTGACCCAGATTTTGACAGCTCCGCTCCTTTTTCCGAAAGTCCTGAAGTAATAAAAATGTCCTGAGCAGTAGGTGCAGATGCCACCATGGCTTTAATCGGCGTGCGTGGAGGATAGAGATTAGGATCTGCCTCTGGGTTGCCAGGACTGACATCAAAGGAACTGTCATCCTCCTCCGGATCCCCAGCTCTCAGTGCAATTCCCTTATAGCTACTCATCAATACTTCTTGCAAATCGGTGAGATTAATCAGGCTAATCTGTATCACAGTTTCAGTTCGAGAGGACAAAAGGTTCACACAACTCGTTTGAATTGCAGTCTCTTTCTGCAGCGTAGGAGCTAAGTCAGTTAAACCATTAAGGAGCTCAATAGCATCAGAATTTTCACCAGTATCTGCCGAATCGCCCGTGGTGCTCACCACGCTGCTCTCAGAGCCAGCATCGGCAGTGCGCAGTTTCAGTGAGCGCAATGCTGCAAACGACGCTTTCCATGTTCCTATATTATCAGACGAACTGTCATGACCAGTAAGTTGCGTGTTAATTAGCTCTTCGCCTACACGTTTCCAGTCCTTAATTTCATAGGATCCTTTTTCAGGATACCAGGGGGAATTACAACTGATCCATAAAAGTAACAGAGTCACTTTCTGTGGGCGAATCTTATACCCTCGCTCCTTTGCAATACGCATCAGCACATCATGATGAAGTTGCTGCGATCGTGTCGCGTTTTGCCCCATTTTTGTCCCCCGGCCGCAGTCCTCATACCTTTTTCTCTGTTGAAAGGCAAGGATGGATGAGTCAATTCATCACCCCATTCAGCTCACAGGGGGGTGCTTCTCATGGTGATTTTTAAGTCCCGATTCGGGCCGCCATTTGTGGAGAAGTACACACGAACTCCAAGATGGTGGAAAACGGAATTCGCTTTATTGCAGGCAGACACACATATTTATACTTCTTAGCAAGAAGCACTATTTGTGGATTACAAACAAGAGACCAGGCTATGCAGCCAGGGTTGTTATTAGCTCCTGTGCTTCTTCAATCACTCTCTTATCACACAGGGAGAACAGACTTTCCCAGGTCTGTTTTGATCATACTCTCCCATTCACTCCCATGCACATCTTGTGTACGAGATATCTGTCCATTCTCACAAACAAACTCCTGACATGAGCTTTACTCAGCTGGTCAGGGTCTCTTTTCATAATTAGCAAGCGGGAGTTATGTACTTGTTTAGAAAAGAGCTCAAGGATGAAAGTCTTAGTTCTGCAACGCAGTGCTGCCAGCACAGCTCACTTTAAAGTGGATCCACACCTCAGAAGTAAGTTTATTGATGAATCATACAGTCATAGAATTGTAGAATGGCTTTAATTGGGAAAGAAGTCTGGATTGAATGACAAACCAACATCTATTTTCCATGTTCTGTATCGCTTACTATAAGGTGAGGTATGTCTCTTGAAGCACTTCCATTTATTAGACAGACTTGATGAAGGTACCTACCTCCATTTCTCTTTGAGGAAGGCTAAAAACTTTTATGCAGCATGAGAGGACAAGTGTGCATGACCCATGCCCTGAGAAGAGTCCTCTGAAAGGAAACTTGCCAAAGACAAGCTCAGATTGTGCTGGATAAAACTAAATTCAGTCAAGGAAGTATCTAGGGTGTCTAAACTCCTGAACTCCTCCCAGTATGGTCCCTTATAGTAAAAAGAGGAGGGATTTAGTTCCTAAGGTTGTTGTCTAGAGACACCTCAAATGTCTCAGGAGATCATAAACTGCCCTCAAACTGCCTTTTGATAATGGAAAGGCTATTCCATAGGGCCTGC
>NW_009704312.1:0-579 GCF_000703405.1 Apaloderma vittatum
GGCAGATCAAGCCACCCAAATGTGAACAGCAGTATTACAATATCGTTTGGCTCTCAAATACCTGCTAGCTGAAGAAGGAGTCATTTGTGGGAAATTAAATGATTCTAATTGTTGTTTAAAGATTGATGATAATGGAAGAATCGTAAAGGATATAGCCCGAGGAATTCGTAAACTGGCCCATGTTCCAGTACAAACCTGGAAGGAATGGGAGTTCGACCCTTTCTCCTGGCTACCAGGTGGTCCCTGGGTCAAACGCATTACCTTTTATTTGTTATGTAGTGTTGCTGCATTAATGTTTTTACCCTGTATGATTCCATGTTTTGTCAGATTAATTCAGACCATAGTGACCAACATGCAGTTTACCACCACTATTTCACCAGAAGATACTAAAGGTATTCGAATTGCGCAAAAACCTATTGCCTCTGATATCAGGATGATATAATCATTATTTACCTCTTGGTCTTGCTTTCTGTATTTGCGTTTGTTTTTTCTCCTTTTTCTTTTTCCTTTCAATTTCCAGATTTACAGAGCAGTTTAAATTTGAAATTGCCATGACATGCGCTTTAAGACAAGGGTGCG
>NW_009704313.1:0-30628 GCF_000703405.1 Apaloderma vittatum
CGTGGACGTATCTCATCAGGTCCCATGGACTAAATACAACAGTTGTTAACATCCTCCACACAATCTCATTAAAAGCACATCTCAACTAGAAAGGATAAAGGGATCATAAAGATGTTTATAAGGAGTCCAACCTACCAGCACTCTCTTACTGCTGTTGCCATTTACTGTGTCATTACAGTTCTATCTGATATATCATTGAACTTGACCTTCTACATTGGGGGTTGTTTATTTATGGCCACTTCTTACTGTGCCAAATGCGAGTCTAAAACCAAATCCTAAACCAAATGTTATAGTAATTGTTTTCATCTGAGTCCTGCAGGATTGCTTGGGGCCTTAAACACATATGGGATAAGCGCTCAATACCTTATGCTCTTCAGAGTATGACCAATGTTTTTGCTTGTTTCTCTGCAATGTTTCCATCTATTGCATCTCTCAGAAATAGAAAAGTAAAAATAAAAAAGAAAAGGATATGACTTCAGCTTTTCACTTTCTGGAATGCACAGTAATTAAACTAAGGATTAGTTAATTAGAATGCCATCTCCCATATGTTTTTGAAAACTAAAAAATCAAACATTATTTATATCCATTTTTAGTATTTGTAATAATATATTTCTACATTTCTAAACTATTTTAATAAATTAATTTTAATTTAACTTTCCTGAACACGAATAAAAAAGAGAAATTATCTTCATGAGAATAGAACCATCACAATCCAATTCAGTACCACCAGCAATTTCATACTGATATGAATTTGTTTAAAAGGTGACCTAGACAATGAAGCAAGTATAATTAAATTGCAAACCACTAATTCAATAAAGTACTGATGTCAAAAGTCATAATTAGAGGAAATTTTAGTGCAACACTCATCTGCAGAAAGGATCATTTTGGAATAATGATATGCTTACATAAAGAAATTTAAAATATAGATTGTCTAACAATGGTTAATAGGTAAATAGTACAAAAAGTGGGTTTATTTTAATAGATTACAAAACAAGTTAAAAAAAGAAACAAGATTTCTATCATTAATATGACACTACTGGTTTCAATGGAACAAAGAATGTCTATTGAATTTGATTAAAATAGATACTTGCTGTCTTGAAACGGTTAAGTACAATTAAGTTTCACCCAACTTAGCATTAAAAAGAGTGCTTGTGTTAAATTCGTACTATACTTTCTAGATGACAACTGTCCCTGCATAGGCTTTCAGTGCGGAGCATCAACCATTCCCACTACAGACGGGAAGGGGGAGAACCCAGCCAGTGGACAAAGCCACATTTCATGTGCTCGTTGGTAATCCTCCCAACACATCTTTCATTTCTTTCAGTAGAAAATCAAGACTAGCTCAATATTAATTCAGCATCTTGATCCTCTGGTCCAGTACACTTACTGAACTGAGGTCAGTACAGATAAGATATCCAGAAAAGGTCATGCAACTCTGCCCGCTTTTTAACCATCAAGGCGAAATTCACCTGTCCAGCACTCTGTGCCATTTCCAATCAACTTTCAACTGATCCAAGACAGGGCAACAAGCTCCTATTTGGCCTTCACAAACCTCATGCCATTCCAAATCAAATGTAAGGTATGTGGCCAAAACATTTCTTTTTATAAGACATGGTAAGATGCTTTGAAATGCAAACAAAATTAAAACTACCAAAAAAAGTTGCTGTCCTGTGTAAATAGTTCATCTGGAGGGAAAATTGAGAGAGAGAAGTATGAAGAAACCAGGCTTTTGTACCGTTGCTTATTAAACAACAACCCCACTCCTGAAATTTTTTTAAACGTTATCATCAGTTCTCCCTGAAAACCATAAGCAACAGTCTCATGTGGACCTCCTGAACAAGGAAGATTTAACGCAGGTCTGGGAAGTTGACAGCTCTCGCAGCAGTAACGTCATGAGTTGTTATGAGAAGCCGATGTCCTAACATCCTGGGAATCACTCTCCTTCTGACCTTAAGCCACAGCCACTTTGCTAACCTGTGAGCTCGACTGTCCTCTGGAACTGTAATAAATTTCATCCCCAAACCCATTTTAAACAAGTTTTCTTTCTAGCTTACTAAACCAGCTCCTTGACAGTGCTTATTCTCAGATGACATTTCTGTATCACCTAGTACAAACCTGCACAGGTTTCTCGGCAGATTCCTGCTCTCCCCACCTTATTGCCTGCTCCATTTCTAGTCACCCTCCGCCTTTATAACAGGAAAGTAGAAAAAAGAGGTTAAAAAGCAGCAAATGGTAAAAAAAGCTATTTAAAAGTAGCTAAACTGTCAAGAAAGATGTTACACACTTGACCCATTCTAAGTCTGAAACTTCTATAAATAGTCCCAGAAGATGAAAACAATGCCCTGTTCTAACTAAGGACCAGTATAAACTAGGGAAGGTAAAATCTATGTAGAGCCCAAAGAAGATATCATTCTCCTGTTTAAAAAATAGGGAAACAGCTGGCTTTCACCTTGTGCATCATAGGCAATAATACCATCTCAGGTCTGATGGCCTGCATCATTAGCAATGGAATAATAAAAAGAAATAAATAGAAATGAAAAGAAATAAAAAGAAATAAAAAGAAATAAAAATAATCATTGCAGCTTGATTTTCAGTTTCCATGATGAGCAAAAATGCTGGTAGTTAGAAAACACACCAACTGACTTGTTAGCTGAGCAAATTTGATCTGGAAGTCCCAGAGAAAAGTATGGAAGCCCAAAATGTCATTTTTTCCAAAATCACTTTTTCTGATTACAACCACACTTTAATTTGTCAGTCAGAGTCTCTCAGTCCCACGTAGATCTTGTTTCCCTGGAGACAAGTCTTTTAAATAGCAGTTCAAAACACCAACCAGATTGGAAAAGGAATTTAATTAAAGAAAAAAACATACTTTTGCATTAGGAGTCCATCCTAGTAAAAGCTTCTGGAACATGTATTTCTAGTTCCCCTAGACGCATGACTGGGAATTTTTACTTATTTGTTATTTCTTATCCACTTACTTCTTTATTATAAACATGAATAAACAAAATAAGATTTCAGTTGATGATTTGATTATAGTGATGTTCGCTATTTTTTTATTATTGGCTAACAACTTGGATTTGAACTATTTTTCAACCTTTATGTAATTTAAACCATTCAGTTATTTATCAATAACTTCTTGACAATTGTTTTATTTGTATAATGTTGTTTCTGTTATTTGAATGAGAAACTTCTACAAGACAACAAAATTAAAGGATAGTTAATCTTAATGGCATGCAATTTAGATCAAACTCAGCTAGAGAATGTTGTTATGCTGGAATCATCTAGTCTAACATCAAGAGATGTTGGCTTAAGAGACCCCTGAGCCACATAGTTCATTCTCAGAAATTTTCCAAAGTACAGATTTTGAGAATATTTGAGATATCTTATCATGTGATGCAAGTCAAATATAATTCTTTGTCTGCAAACACATAATTTCCATACATAGATACCATTCCCAATGACACGTTTAAAGAGAATATATTTTTTTCTAAAGGAAAAGATGGATATGCTCATGCTTGAAACACAGCTCTTTGGAATTTGAACCCACATTAATAAAACCTCAATTTTTCACTTCCAGTCAGCTGTGCAGCAGTTACTGATAGAAAGAAAACAGTAAATCACTTCCAGTCTTTATTACTTGAAGCAATGATAGTCTATTTCTAAAAGTTAAACTTCAATAGCCATAAAAACAGATGTAATTAGACCTCCATTTCTGTCACACATTCAAGACCAATTTTCTCCTCTACCTGTAAGGCTAGCAAACTAAATCTGGTGCCAATTTCCCAAACAGGTTTGCAATAAACACACCTTACCCTTCCCAAGAAATAATAAACTAGAAAAAGAACTTACAAAAATAAAACCAAACAGGAAAGATCCAAACATAAATTGAAAGTCTAGCCACTCTCTTTTCTTACTATGGCATTTGATAAGACATAGGATGTTCTTTCTACACTCCTGTGCTGGGCAACAAGTGCAGTGTCCTGTGAGCACTCAGATCATGGCACAAAATCAGATCTCCATGTAGCTGAATGAAGACTTATTCACACAAAACAGACTGGGGACTAAATAAGAACAAGGGTAAGCTTTTCCTTATGCCAGTCAGTCACGTAATCCACTTCATACTTGACTTTAAAGTCTTGCCAAATCGACCATCTCTTTACATTACAAAGGATCAGCAATGTTTGCTGTGGCACTTTGTTGCACGTTTGGTGGCCAACACTCATTTCTCACTGTTGACAAATGGGCCTAAGGAAACACCAATTATTTGGAGGATTCTCCCCTTCCTTGCACCAAACTAAACTCAAGAAATAACCGCTTCTGGGTTGACAGACAGAGTGACTACTCATCAATACAGATGTGTTTATCAGTGCAAAATTAGAGAAAAGTCAACTATTTCTTCTGCATTGTACCACAGCAGATCACACCACTGCCTCATTAGCTTTTAAATAGTAGAAAGAAATAACATTTCATGTCTTTGTTACTGTCAGTATTTATGGGAAGATAAGCGTTTGTAAGGAGTGGTTTCTTTCAAAGATACTGTCAATAAAATAGAAAAAATCAGTACCTAATCTTGCAAAAAATTTTTTTAAATATATGTAATTAATGCCAGGCTAATAACTTCTTTATGTGACTGGGCTATAGGCTTTCACAGAGAATTTAGAGCACTGAAAGGCTTAAACTTTGTAGAGTGCCTATCACAAAGCAAATTACAGATAGAGAGGAGGATTTATATATTGTTAAATTTCAATTGCTGAAATGAAGTATTTGATCTCCTGAAGTTAAGAGCATTTGGTATCACTTAAATAATACTGAGAAAAGGGTAGAACTATGACAGTCTCATGCTAGACATGTAGTAGAGAATAACATGAACAATGAAAGTAATTTCTGTCTAATAATTGCAATAATACCATTACGTTTATCATTTGAGCACAAGTTCACCCACGTTGTAGCTGAAAGTTTATAGGTAAGATCAATAGATGAATATGATCAGAGTAATCTAATTATTCTTCATATGAACACTGATCTCCAGAAACAGCACTTTTATGATGAAATTACTTCTACTATTTTTATCACACAAAAGTATGTTAAATTATTTTTGAAAACATTAAATTTACTTCAAAGCATTCATATGAGGGGCTGTGCTTTGTTTTTAAAAGAATGTAGGAGATATAACATATACTTTATGGTTAAGACCTTATCAAGGTCTGCTGGCTTTAAGGGAAATGCAACACAATTGTAAATATTCCCAGGTTTGAAGTGAAACAGCAACACTTAAGGATTCTGTTACTGCCCATTCTTCTCATCTTCTGTGGTCCCAGGGGAAACATGTCAACAAAATGCAAAAGCAGGAGACTGAAGCTGGAATTCTTCCCTTTAGATCTGCACCTACTTGCTTGGATGCTGCCACCTTCCACACACAGAAGACATACACACCGTCAGGAAAGTAGAAATCTGGATAAGCATCCACACATTGATATTTGGTTCCCAAAACTCAGGTTTGGTAGGTTTACATAAGGTGATAATTAATAAAACCTGCTGTAATTTATTGTTCTTTGTAACATGCTGGTTGACAGAGTAGGGTAATGCTTTGTAGTGCACTGGACACAGAAATGAGTGATCAAGCACAACAGAAAACATTTTCAGACCAACTCCCAACTGAAAAAAATGAGAATTTTTTAAACCATATTTTTATATATATACATATATATAAAATCATAAGACGAAATGAAATGTGTTCTTCCAATATAAAACAATTTAAGAATATTATTGCAATTACACAAATTCATTATAGACTTATGCTCCAGTCTGTTCAGCTGAGGGAATAATGCTGAAAAACAAGATGGTGCATCGCCAAGAAGGGCAACCTGAATCAGTGGATAGCCTCAAAGATGAACTGGGGTTGTTAAGCAAGTAATTCTCATGCAAGGTTTCCTGTACCATCATTAACTCACTCAAGTTGAGATGCAGAAATCTATTCCTTCGGCCTTTATTCTCTGAAAACTCACATGGGCCTTGAAATTCAGTCATCTCTCACTGAACCTCTGGGAGCTGAATTAGCATCAGGATCAGCATCTTCCCTCCAGCTGACTGCATAAAGAAGCTGTCGAGGGAAGCACTTTCCCTCCTGGCAGTAATTCCTTTTGGAGTGCATTTATTCTTTCAAGGAAGACACCAAAGAGACAGTCAGTATATTAGAGAGTTACAAGAAGAAGCAATCCGTCTAAATAGCTAGGAAAGTTGTGAACAAGAGCCTGACTTTTGAAGCCTTTTCCAAAATTGTTTCAGTTATCTAAGAGTGCAAGACAAACACAACAGGTAATGCTCTCCATTATTCCAACTTCATTTACGATTTATTTTTTTTTAATCATGCTATCAGGGCAGGAGCAAATGAAACTGCATAAAACCTGAAGACAATATCTATTTTTATCATTAGCTAAGCACGTGATTTTTATGGGTTGGAAGATAAAAATCATAACAGTTGCAGGTTTTGATCATCTGCTACCATTTTATATTCTACTGTAACATTTTAAATTTCTAGGGTCACAATTTAAACATCCTGCCTTTACTCCAAAGTGCTAGATCTAGTAATGTACAGATTTATTTACACACATATATATAAAGTAAATTTTGACCTCAAAGTTCAAATAAATGCCATACTCCAATCAGAAAGAAATGCTTAGTTATTTTTACCTTTTAAAAAATGTTGTGAACGTGTAAAACATTTAGTATTAGGAATAGCACTGACCATTTAGAATTAAAAAAAAATCCCTAAGTACCACCACACAACAGTGCAAAAGAAGAAACCTTCTTGCAATATTCTTTGGAAATAAGAAAAAATTCCTCCTGATCTATACAGGCTGAGGATCCACTGGGTGAAGAACGGTGTTAATTAATATTTACAATATGGGATAATCTTTACCAACCTGAACAAGTGAGACTCAGTTCTCGCCTTCACTGACATCTAAAATTTACTCTGGCATCATTCTGGCATAATCTTTACGCTGCTGAACAAACATGCCCTAAGACAAGTCCTGAGAGATATCTATTCACAAAAGAGTAATCTTTCTTTTATCATAAGATGACTAAAATGGGTTTGGGGGAAGGGGTGTTCTTATCATTGCTGCATCCTCCTCTCTTCTCATGTAATTATTTCTGAAGGATAAACCTGAATCTTAACTCCTAAATTAGCAGATTTGAGGGAGGACCTTACCTCCCCCTCATCCCTGGCTGTCATTTTCTCATGTCACTACATCTTTACTTTCTTCAACACTGAGACTGGTGAACACTAAAAAACCACAAAACCAGACAATTAATTTCAATTTGCTTTCAATGAAGCCCAGAAGCAGCAGCTTGCTTACTGGACTATCAAGCCCAGGGTTCCTTTTATGCCCCTGATAGAAATTTCTCTCTCATACTCCCGCTACTTACTTTGTGAATTTCCAAAAACTACTTTGTTTCTCAAATTTTAGGCACCTCCTACCCTTGCTTCTACAGCCATTTGAAATCATATTGTCAGATATATGGTGAACTCCATGGATCTTGGGGAAGCCTCTAACTTCTTGGCTTCCACTGGCAGAGCCCTTCTGCAATATATTTTGAATACTCAAATCACAAATCCCAAACCAAAAAAAATCCCCACAAAAAAACCCCACCAACCCCCCAAAAAACAAAACAATCCCAACACAAAAGGAAAAAAAAAATTAAGAAAAAGGTATGCAGTCATGTATTTCTGAAAGGGAACAAAGACATGTTCTTGTATTGACAAGAGATATCCTATATAGTCTTGTTTCTCTGAGGAGAAATGCAGCACAGAACCCCCACTTTGGTACCATTCATCATCCTCCATGGAAACCTTTCTCATTTCCTTGAACATAAAAGAGTCTAGACAGATTGTTTCAGGAGACTAGCCTAAAACGAATCAGAAAGAATACCACCCACAACAGATTTGTAAAAATTACTGAAGTTACAGCTTGCAAAAAAAAACCAACAAAAAAAAACTGCTCAGAAAACTTTAATTCAATTCTGATTTCAATAGGACATTGACAATGAATTTGTTTGGATTTACTGTCCCTACAGAAAAGGAAAAAAAGATACATTTAGGTCACAGCACATTAAATACTGGAATTCTTTTCCCATAGAATGAAAATCAGAGGGATAAAACACTTAAGAATTGTTTAGGATAAACTTTTCATCTTAGAAGTTGACAGAAAAGTTTACTATCAACTACTGGCTAGAAAGGAAAAATCTCAAGAGATTAGATGAACAATGGCAAAAATACCTTGCTTGTATCTCCACAGAATCATATCCTGCTTTAAAATACATATGCAATAAGGATTATCATTGTTACCATTATTATGAGATTAAAAGAGTGATGATAATATAAGGAATGATATCCCCTTTGAGTAATAACGAAAAAAAAAAGTATGTTCTCTGTGTTTATTATGGGCAGTGGGGGGAATCTGAAAAATCAGCGAAGAAAGGGAATATAGTTTGATTTATGCCTGCTCTTCCTTTTATGGAGAGCCTGGGGAGCCTCATGATGATATGTAATGAGTCAGGGTGAAATGTGTGTAAAGAAATGCACTGCCAATTTGCGAAGGCTCTTTTTTATATATGCCATTCCAAATTCTATTTTCTGGGTAGAAATGGGAGACATCAAGGAAAGACAGAATTGACGCAAGAAAAATCTGCAATTTTATTCCATTTCTTTTCTTGCTTTTATTTTTTCCTTTTCTCTTTCTTTCTTTTTCTTTTCAGAAGGAAAAACCCTTGTCCCATATTTCATCCTGATGCAATAATAACTAGGTAGACAAATTTTGAGTTCAATACCTTTGACAGATCTCTATACAAACAAGTAGCATGAAGAAACAGGTAGCATGAAGAAGCAAGTAGCACATTTTTTCCTCTCCGGACCTAGGGAACTCCATGGGATCAGTGCAGTGTTAGTTTTACTGCAAAGGACCCTTCCCCTCTTCTTTTTTCCCCTCTCCCTGGGCTCTCCAATTTGTGATTCACTTTGTTTTTTCTAGAGTATTTGGTGTGAGAGTTCAAGCAAATCCTTCACTTGCCAAGGAAAATACTTAATATGCTGGAAAAAGTTCTTCATTTATGGAAAAGGGAAAAAAAAATCCAACCACCTGACAGCAGTTCCAAAACCCACCTTCTTATCCAAGTGGAAGAAAGATCCTGAGCCTTTGCTATACTGTCAAGTGCCCTTAATTACAGAACTGCAAGCTTCCTAGGTTATTGTAAATTTTTGGTCAACCATAGTCAGTTACGGTAGCCAATAGAACAATCTTTTACAAAGACAAATTAGTAATATCACTAATAAAAATGAAGAAATATTCATCCACCTTTAATGTTATATTTTCCCCTCCCCCAATCCCCACTCACCTAAAATAATAAGAAAATGTCTGGAAGATCAATCTGAGTTATAATGCACTGTATTTCTCTCCACAGAAAAGAGCAATCCTTCTCCTTCACAATGCTGAGATTTAAAATGTGTTCTTTATATTTATTTATTTGTATTCTCACAGATTTGCTATCCAGATGTGTTGTAATACTGAGGAAGTTTTGAATGATATGCAAGACTCAAAGAATAGTCATTTTAAGAACCAAAACCAATACTGTAAATTCAAAATAAATGACAAAAGCTGTCACATGCAGAATCGTGTGTGCATATACATGTAACAGCATCTTTTTGCTATATGAAATATTACATATGACTAACAATGTTTAGTTTGTGGTGGAAAAAATATTAAAATCAGTTACGATATGCAATAACTGGTAGGTGAGAGTACAGTGTCACAAATTCCTAGGAGTTCAGTAGCTCTTTCATTAGAAAGTAGTTTCAAGTTACCAAGTTATAGATCTATCACTCTAGGGCATCCCTACCCAAATTCAAGTCTTGACTCACTACCTGTTGAAGAAAATGAATTAATGCAAGCTAAAATTCTACCCTGACTTCGTTGCAATTATTGCTGTTCGCTGGAGACGACACACCTGAGATACTTGCTACTTCTGCCTGAACTTACTCTCATTAGCTTAGAAAGTTGCTAGGAGTTGCTTGAGGTGAAAAACTAAATCAACTACAATTTTTAAGAATCAGCATGTTGCCTACCTCTCAGAAATCTTTATTATCTATGGAAATCAGAACAAGGGACCTTCTTAGTTGGGTAAGTATCTGCTCTGCTAATGCACAAGCGAAGCTATTCATTTTAATTGATAAGAGTCACTAATAGATCTTCATCATCCAAACGTAAAAGGCATCTCCCTCTATGAAAATAAACACCCCTGAGCTCATTGTTTGTCTTTTGATGAATGTCTCTGCTGTCCTGTATTTATCACCCGAGAAAGAGGGGACCATTAGCTGCAATAGCATTTGATTCCCCTGATAGCACTCGCATCTTCTCTGTCTCACACGTCTTGGCTCTTTCACCACCTTCATATTTAGGGCAGTATTTATCAAAGGAAGTTGGAAATTACCAGTGTCTCAATTTTGCTTTTCATCTGATTCATGAGGCACTTTGTCCTAATGTGAAACACAGTTCATGAATTGCTGGAGAGCCAGCAAAAGAATAGTTAGTGCATCTATTTCCATACAAATGCCTTCATTACTATGCAAACCTTGGATAATTTATAAGGGATTCTCATCTGAAAACAGGGGTCCTGCTGGCAATGACCTTACTTCTATACACAAGGAAATACTATTTCAAAACTATTTAAGAAATACAACTTTTAAATCAGGAAGGTGCACTGGCCTTTGACCCACAACAAACAGACTGATCAGCCCTGAAGCCCTGGCAGGCAACCAGGGCCATTTTGATGCTACCAGGCAGTTTTCTCACCACTTGATATAGCAGTGAAAAAGTACCATAAAGAAGAATGTAATTTTTTAAAGAAACGCATTTAAAATGCACAGAGATAAGACAGAAGACAAAAAGTATCTAAAATAAAGATTATTTCTATAATTACATTTAAAATCAGGATATTTACAAGAAAAAAAAAGCTGTTAGTCATCATCTCCATTTGTCTGCCTGTTAGCATTTGGTGGGTTTGCATTGCATCACCTATTATTTAGAAAGGTTTTATCCAGAGATTACATAAATGACTAAGTTTAACTTTCCTTTAGATAAAAATTACTGTTTATTCTCTAAAAGTTTCTGGTTGACAACCTCTATCTCACAAAAGTGCATTGCAAACATCAAAGAAATCGGTGTGAGATTTATTTGCAATTTTCCTATCCTAGTCAAACAGCAAAATTGCTCTCAGTATTTTGCTATTAGTTATTTCCTGCACTTTAATTTCACAGGTGAAATATTTTGCACTGTTTTCCTAGAATTGCTATATCAAAAATGAAGAAAAAAAAATCTCCTTTTTGAAATGGTTCTGAAAAAGAAGGTTTCAAAGAAGTCATCTTTTCTAGATAAATCCTTCTCAAAGTCTTACCCAACAAATATACAAAATCTTAGCTTTAGGAGAAAGCACATTATGGATGCGAGAGAAGCATTTGTTTCTTTTTAGCTTACTTGTTTGAGTACAACTATTTCTAATTGTTGTGAGGTCACAGTATGACAAAGCCACTCCTGCTTAGCTACCTCCCTTTGAGCACACGATGCTTAATTTTGTATTTCACCATAATTTCAATGATGATTTAATCAGACGGTGAAAATGCGAGTGCTACGTGGGGTGAGTAAAACCCTCAGAGACCATGTAGAAGAGCAGGGCTGGTACAGGAGGCAAGAGCACAGATCCCCTGCCCTTCTTGCTTCCAAGGCTGACACTTGATTACAAGCACCAGACTGAAATGCTGCCTTAATTCCACTTGTTTTCTCTGTAAACTTTGGCTTTTCATATTAACAAGTTTCCCACCTGCTAAAAACCAGCTATCTCCAGGCCTGTCATTGAACAACTTAATAGAATTATATATTCAGTTACAAATAACTTATTGTACCGGCTGAAGGATAAAACTCATTATGAATGTCCCTACTCATGGTATAAATTCTTTAAACTGAATGGAAAAAGTATGTAGCATTTAATTTCAAAATGGAGGAGCAGATTTTTTTCTATAATTCTGCTACTTAATAATATACTTACATTCTATATTCTGCTCTCCATCTTAAGATCTTCATTGACAGCTTCTCAAATGGCAGTTTATTTTCCCAACATTTTTAGATAAACGTTATTGATTATAAATGTACATGTAGATATACACATACCACCCTAAATATATATATCTTTAATATACATCTGGAAAGCTCCACCAAAACTGAACAAATCTCATTGCTCACATTAGCACGTGTTGCCAAACGACACATTTCAAGCAGTTAACTGTATTTTAAAGAGATATCAGAGTTAACCTTTGTTTTAAATCTCAGTCCTCCTCAGCATTTCTTAAAAGCAGAAAACTGTGGTCTAAATTTGCAGGTTATAGCCACTTTCTAAATCTAAGGAACTGAAAATACTATGTATATCACCGAAAAAGGCAACACAGCAAGGCTGTTTAGAAACCTGGACTTCTCTAAAAATATCTGCCCTTTATAAGATAGATGCATAGAGGGGAGGATACGGGACCATTTCTACAAAAGTTAGCATGGATGGGAATAGGGAGAAGGAATTATTAGAAGCATAAATCCCCAAAACATCAAGCTTAGAATAACAAGCCGGTTCCAAAGTTAGCTACCAAATTGCTATGGCAGCACAGTACTTCACGATCCCACCTCCCCATGATAGAGCAGTTACCAAACCCAAAGCAGCAATCACTTCAGTCAATAGCAGTACCAAGCAGCAACTGGAAGTCCTGATTTTAGGTTTATGTCCCATGTGTGAACTACTTCTCTTCTGTTAATGATTCAGGCCCTTTAACACTCATTGTGTTTGCCCTCATTCTAAATTTCAGCCCATCAGCCACTAAAGGTATTGTGTGATCCTTAAAACCAGGACATCTGTGAGGGGGACAGCAAGAGGGAAAGTCCCTGCATGTTCAGCTCAGATCACGGACACCCTAGTATAATTTCAGAACATTAAAAAAAAAAGAAAAAAATTAGCAATTTGCCATTAAAATGTAAATTCAGAGGGTCACTACTCTTAAATTCAACTTAATTGTAAACAATACATGCCTACAAGGATTGTAAGCAGCACTGGTGACTGGAGAAGCATCAAAATATTGAGACAATTTTTACTCAGAGACATTGTGGGAAACATAAACCATACAGCTCCCAATAGCTGAGTCAGCAGAATTGTTATAGCTGAGCATATACTATCAAGAAATGAAAGAAAATGGATTGTATTTACGAGACACAGCAGCCTCCAAATACTTTTCTTGAAACTACTTGTTCATGGCCTAGAAGCCTTTGTAAATGTTGTGATAAAGTAAGTGCCAGAATGGGGAGCAGTCAGGCATGTAATAGGAAAATTCACTAGCATGGCAGGGGAATATATATGAATGCTTGCATTTGTTTGTTTGCTTGTTCATATTTTTTACAGCAGAAAGACTTGGTATATTAGATGCTCTGAAACACTTCTAAAATATGTGGGATTTTACAAAATATCTTTGTAATTATAGGAAGAAATATTCTGCTTTCTTTTAAGAATGATTACAGGAAATTGGTCATGGCAATTTAATATCCTGTGCTATGTGGCTTCATCTCTCCCCATTCTCCACTAACCTGCTGGAAAAGGTTGCTGTTGATTTATACTTTTGTTTGTGAATTATACCGTAGAGTATCAGAAGCCGTAAGAGCTGGAAAATTACTTCTTACAGTCAATGACCTCCTTGTAGTTTCCTTCCTTATCATAATGGAGACATATTCACATGATGGAGATTTCCCTACCAAAGAGAAGGCTCTGATCCTTGACCTTAATGACAATGTTTTTCTACCTGCTCGAAGCATTACCAGTATTTTAGTGACAGCCAGCTTCAAGCAGAGATTTAAATAGGGTTTGTTATTTGGTAATAAAAGTGCAGTCTGCTGAAAAAACTAACGCTGTTAGGAAAACAATGGTTTATCCTTTAGATTACAGTACTTCTTATATAAGCTTTCATTTCACGGGCTAATTTGTCTTCTAAACAGCACCAGCATTGCCTCATCACCACCTTTAAGGCTATTTCTTTTTCCATCAGAATGAACTAGCCGTCTCTAACCAGGAACCCAAAGACTACAGAAATCAGTGGGAGGCTTTTCCTCCGCTCTAGGAGGATCTGGAGCAATCTCTAGATGCACAGAGCAATTACATTTCTCAGATGAGGTGTTGAGGGCCACCTTCTCCTGTCGCTGATGCTCATGTAAATGAGGATTAACACCAGCACAGCTGAGGTAATGGAATTGCATTGCTACATGTGACAACCAAATCAGACACTCAGCAGGGGCACTTTCTGGGTGAAGGCTGAGAGTCAATTTGTGAAAAGACAACATACAGATGCCTAATATCACATTTTTTGTGAGCAAAAGCACTCGTTACTTGATGACAGGCTGACTGCTCTAATGCACAAAGAGAGAGGTCAGCTAGTCAGGATCAAACTGGGCATCCTGGATGTGGTTCAATTATATATTTCTAGAAAATCTATTAGAGAAGTAAGTTTCTTTTTCTAAGTCCAGCTCAGGGCTCTGAGCAATCTGATCTGGTTAAAGATGTCCCTGCTCTCTGCAGGGGCGTTGGACACGACAACCTTTAAAGAAAGAAGTCCCTTCCAACCTGACGCATTCCACAATTCTATAAAACAGAACTTAAAAATTTCCATTATTCATCATTCTCCACCCTATAATTCTCCAAACACCAAGCTCCTCATCCTTGCTTGGGGTCAATATCAACCCTGTTTGACACCGGGGTAGAAGTACCAAAGATATTAAACTCTCAGGTCTATCAGAAGAGGTGGCATGAAACAACCAAGAAGAGAGACAGATTAATACACCCACTGAAGAAGTGTTTACGAGGCAAATTCAACCATTATTAGAGATTCCACATGACAGATGGCACTGGAGAAAATCAAGCGTCATGTGTTCTGCCACTCAGAGAAATACTTGCTAAATAGGATGCAGAATAGTCGCTAATGAAGATAACACATAAGAGAGCATTATTCTGTTCTAAGGCTTGATTTGACTCAGAGGGAGCTTTTCCATCTATCCCAGGCTGCTGTTTCTTTTTACAGAATTTCTTTGATGCTTTTTTTTCTTTCAACACTTTTTTTCTGTTACCTTGATGATATGGTAGTAAACAGTGGAATGAGATTTCTCTGAGGTTTCTTGACAAATTTCATTTCCTTAAAAAAACCCGAGGTTGAAAAGTCAGTTTTCTTTGTCTTCCTTACTGTGCCATTCCAATTAGAGCCTACCTCTGCTGATGAGTTCTTGCTTGTCTCATCTTGTTAGATGTTGTAGTCTTTACACTAAACATTTTTTATATGCAGATTTCTGATGTCTTCTTAATTTAAATACTATTGTCTTCCTGCAAATTTAATAACCTATTATTCAGTCATGTTCATGCTTGTTTTATTCAAATTTTTATATCTCCGTTTACAGATAATCTCAGGTAGCATAGAAACATACACTGCAGTAAAAGCAAATGCCCAGGTTTTGTCTTTTTTAAATTAAAATAACAAGTATGAAATTGCTGCATATAAAACTGAAAAAAAGCATCAGAAGTTCCACTCCCCTCACAACCTAGGCCACCAGGCAAATCATATAAACGTGTATCAATTACTGTATAGAATAATATATACACATGCATAGGGCTGGTGAGCTAACTCTATGGTTAGAGCTTTTCAGCTTCAGTTACTAGCTAATCCCTAGAAGTCTAGAAAAACTGAAAATGGCAGTGGCCCAGTGAAAGCCCAGTGAAAGCAATTTTAGAAAGGACATTCAAAAAGTTTCAACAGAAGGGAAAGAAAATACCTGCATAACAAAGTAATTTAGATGCTGGATGTTCAGAAACACCTTGAGAGACAAAGTTTGTGATTCTTAGAATGGAAAGAGGAGTAGAAGTCAGGTCTCCCACTCCAAAAGCACGTGGCAACCATGAAATGCATCTCAACAAGATGGGGATCCCTCACAGAGGTGGCCTGTTCCAAGACCGCTGACTGAACTGAGCTCTTCCATCAAGGGGCGCCTGCATTTCCAGATCCCACCTGGATTCGGGCTTCCAGAGAGCGTGGAGATACAAGGAGGAGTAACTCCAGGACTCTGTATTACAATAAAATAGTAAAGTGCCTACACAATGACAACAGTAACAAACCGAAGCTTTCCTTCAACATGAAACAAAATTCTTCTGACTTACGTGGTTACCTCCTGCCCAGTTTCCTTTCAGACGTCAACGTCTCTTGCTGGACACAGACAAAAATTACTATTCTCTCAGGAATGACACTCCAAATGAGAAGAGAACCTCAAGGAGATAAAAGACATACTAAAAAGGATAAAAAATTCCTGATTTTTTATTCAAAATTTTTATTTTTCTCTCCCTTTTCCACCTTAATCAAGAATATTCCAAGAAGTTACCACACTGATACAGAGAGTAATAGATCATCACTGCTCTTACAGCAGCAGACTGAAAGGCACTAGCACACCAGTTCTACCAGATTATTTTTCCAATGATTAAGTTTTCTGTTATAAAGCAGAGGAAATTATGTTTACACTATCAATACCATAATCAATTACAGTGAAAAACTGCAACACGTTAGATTAGAATTTATTTCAGGACTTACTGTTAATTACCATCCATAAGCTTTATCATTCAGCATAACTCAAAGGAATTCATTGCAATTATCACAGGGCAGACATGAAACTTAAAGGTCAAGATCAGGAGTTGTGTCCATGGCAATAACCAGGAACTAAATTAATTCAGTCTTTGAGTTCTCTTTCTGGAACATCAATACTTTTGTCTGTCTTATCTCGTTCTTTCAACACCAGGCAGCTGTTTCTACAGACATTTTCTTTTTATAAACATATGGATATTTCTTACCTATGCTTATTATTATTTTTTTTCTCTATAATTTTGTAAACTCTTTAATAGTTCAGCAATAAATATTTCATTTGCAGCCTTTCTCTGAGCAGAATAAAGCCATTTATGAGGCTTATTTCTCATTTAAAACAACTTCTGATTACATACATCTAAAAAGGTCATCTATTGACATCCTTCTGTAGTGCACAGTGCTCCAAGTCAATTAAGTGACATCACACCATCTTGAAACCGGTATGGTCTTGAAATTGTTATGATCTTGAAGTTTTTTCTGCCACTAAAAGGGATAGCAGAATTTTTATTTTTAAGTTTCTTTCATTGTTCTCTGTGTCTTTATTGAGCTAAATATTAGGATTGACAGAAGCATTTTATGATCACATCATAAACCTTCCTTGTATTCTAACGAGGCAGACTGTTTTTCAAGGAAAGGAACTGCACAGTTCTGTGCAGCAGGAGCCAGCCAAGCTCCTATGATGCAAAATATTAGGACATTCACAACATTTTTTAAAATATGGCATACATTTCTGTTTCTCATAAACAGACTTTAATTCGGCTCGCTTTCTACCAATGGACAGTAGGTGTCTGGGCTTTCAGGAAAAACAAGAAAAATGAAATCTGGGTAGGTTTTAAATGTAACTTGTTTCAGTTGTATCAAAAGCAGCCTGGAAGGAAGCTGAACAGTGTTCAAGAAAACAGTCTACTTTTAGATATTTTTTTTAGATTTTTTTTTTCCTGAACATAGAAGACAAGGAAGATCTTGCTGGAAGCAGACAGAAACCAGAACTTTTCCCCTGCAGCAGACCTTCCTACAGAGAGATGTATACATGTAACAGGTTTTGACAAACTGCTGAGAACCTCATTGCTGTCTAGGAAAGGTCATCTCCTACAAGCATGATCGCCACTGCTCCCATCTTTCTGCTGCATGCTGCTGTTGTTTTGAGGGATCATAACCCAGGCTTTCATTGTACACCACAAGTGTAACTCTCACATATCCTCCAGCATATTTCATTCCTTCTCCAGAGAATGGGTGAAACAAGGACATATGTCGTTGTTTAAAAAATTATAATAATTACATTTATTTCATTAACAACACAGCAATGTTCTGTCAGTGATTCATCAACCACCTCTTATAACTCTTGCCTTACTCATATTTCTCCCTCCACTCGTACCCCTTGAATTGTCCTCCTCTTCTGAGAGGGGAATTTCCTGCCCTAGAGGGTAAATTCCACTTAATAACACAGA
Source organism: Apaloderma vittatum (assembly GCF_000703405.1). Taxonomy (NCBI): domain Eukaryota; kingdom Metazoa; phylum Chordata; class Aves; order Trogoniformes; family Trogonidae; genus Apaloderma; species Apaloderma vittatum. Next base: position 18,193 of record NW_009704313.1, read on the forward strand.
GTTCACTGCTGCTTGGGTCACATGCAGTTGGGAGCAGATGGAGCTTGTTGTGTCCTGGCTTCCCACCAATACAAATTTAGGTCTCGCATCTGCCATCTCCTCCTCATCTCTGACAACATCTGCTTCAATCCTCCTTCCTGGCTTCTCCATCCACAATGACTGATTCTTCTTTCCTGTTCCTGAATATGACAGAATAATGGGGACTGCCATAGCAAAGTACAAAGATCTTTTGCCAGCTTTATGCCAAGAGCAACATTCCCCAGTTAGCACTCTTGCCTGTTACTGAGTCACTTTATGCTACTCCAACAGCATAAAGAGGCCACAGAAAATCAAAAATTCAGGCCTTCCATGTCTGCGTGGCAGAGGGAATTTGGAAGGTTGTATTAAGTGTACTGTAACGTGGATACTTTATGACAATGAAAGAAATTTCTGCACATAAAGTATTCAGAAACATGAACTTCAGCTTAGCTCTCCCAGCCTACATTCCCTCTCAAGACAACAGAAAGCAACGCGTTCCTCTAGGAAAGGGGTCAGAGTCAGGTTTTTGTTGAAGCAGCTCTAACAGCCCTTAATTTTAACTACTCTCTTTTAAATCAATGAGTAAGAAAATCCAAGGAGACCAATTTTCTTATATTTAGCTGCTGAGAACAACCTCTTGCACGTCCATGTCTAAACCAAAGCTATGATTGAAACTATGTTCCAAAACAGCTTTGCAAGCTACGCCTTTAATTTCAGTATAAACTAATACAATTTTACAATACCATACAAACATCGCTAAAAGACACTATTCCTTTTGGAATTTTCTTAGTCTTCTGAAGTTCTGCTGTAATCAGATATCTTAGGCCCAAGATTTTTTAATATTGCTAGCATAATTGAATATAAATCTTACTTTATTCATATGCAAATACCAGTTTATGGATTGGGCACTGTGTATGCTGTGATGGGCTGATTACAGGGGCAATGGCTATTGATTTTAATGCTTCTTGGAACCCATTGTCTCATGCAAGTTCAGGGAATTCAGTTTTTTCTCTGTGTCTTAGTACTTTCTTCTGTAAAATGGCATAATAGTTACAATCATACCATTTTCCACTTTCTTTACACAGGAGAGAAGAACTTGCATAACTACTATGTGATATTATTAAACTGATACTAGTATTACTGAATAAAAGTAATACTAAAAAGATCATTTACATTTTAGACATTAACGGGATTTCTTGATGAATACCTAGTTTCTGCCATCATAGCCTTATTACCAAAACTTCATTTTATTAATCAATAGCACAAAAATGTTAAAAAATAAACATTTTTTACTCATTTCAAGTCCTAAATTACTGAAGTCTAGAAGAGGCTTTGTGTGGAGCCTGGTACAGCTTCTAAAAATGAAAATTATACTCGTATTATATACTAAAACTTTCTTAAGCTATTTTGCATTTACAAAAAATTGTTCTTCCTAAGAACATAGAAGTCCCCTTTTCTAAGGAGAAAAAAACCCCACATAGTAAAAGGATTAATCTAAAAGAAATAGTGCATATGGTGGGCTTACTTGAGTGACATATTTGTGTCTAGCCTGTGATTCCAGATGTGCAGATATGATGTAGTGCTCCTGTTATAATCTCATGGCAAGGAAACTTGGTAGATTCGGAAATCCTGGTAGACAAATCCTACAGGCAAATCTGAGAAGACCAAGGTACTCCCGCTGCTAAGGTTGTGTTCAGAGACTATTTTGACTTATACGGGAGATGCTGACTGTCCAGGAGACAGGTAAGAAATCTTTCTTCTGAGACCAGAGCAGGTGGACATTAAAATTTATAAGTCAGGCTATGACTTACAAAGCAACAAACTGTCCCTGGCAAACTGTTCCTTCCTGCAAGCAGAAAATTTTTTAAGTAATGAGCTTCTGTCCCAGTTCCCAAATTTGCCTCCTTCCCAATGGTGTAACACTCCAAGGCACAGTCGAATTAAAGCAGTAAAATTACAGGATGTTATAAAAACAGACACTAACCAAAATTAGAAAAGTCAGTCTCAAAGTACTCTTTTTGCCATCAGAACAAGTATTCTTATAGGTTTTCTTAAGGTCCTTAGCCTGGAGATATGCTTGCAGGTCAACTATGTCACTTATCTCTTGAGAAAAAAAAAATACAATTACATTAAGCCAGAAACATCATGAAAACCACACGCAATGAGAAGTGAAACAAAAAAGAAAATTCAGACCAATAAACAACAGTCATATTCCTGCTAACATTGCTGTCGAGTGACTTTGCAAACACTACATCCAAGTTGGAATTCAAGATTTGAACTCCAGAGGCCTCATGCTTTTTTTTCCAAACATGCTTGAAAACCACTTTAAAAGCAGCTTATCTCTTGTCCACATGGAAATATTCATGTCTCGTGTCAAACAGAAAATGCTTTAAAATATGAAAGATTTCTCTGAATGTCTCTAAGCAGTTTAGGTAATTGCTTCAAACAATGTTCCCCGCCTGAGAAATCCAGCGCGCACCTCCCCACCCACTCTATGACAGCCCACAAGTTTTGATTTAAAGCAATCAAAAATAAGTGGCATCTTGCCTTACTCATCACCATTTTGCTAAATAAAAAGGTTAGATAATATAATGTCAAGAAGTGATGAAATTATATATAATATTACAATGAGAACCGGATCTTCAGAAAACCAGTATAAATCTAATTTGCTAAAAAAACCCAGCTTTTAGGAATTTTCTTTGCTACTCTTGAATCCCTGACAAGCAGTCCTTCAATTCTAAAGGTTCAGCCTGAGATGATGATGTAGGTCCATGTATCATAAAAAGCTATTTAGCATTTATTTTAAAAATAAGAAGTACGGCAATCTTCCACTGTCGTGTGAGGATATGATAAAACATATTAAATATAAAATTTGCTGGAACAATGAAGTGTGCTTACATTCAAATATAAATTTGAAAAATGGAAAGTTTTCCAAAGCTTGGATTAGTGCTCAGATAGAAACCTAATTGGTCTTTAATCCTCTGTCATTGCAGAAAACAGGAAAATTACAGATTGCAAATGACAGTGTTGCTAAACCCCAAGAGCGTGGAAGCTTCTCAAAAAAAAACCCAACACAATGAAGGGATGTGTGTTATGTCAGTTTTGTCATTAATTTGCCTGTCCTAATTTTCTCTGAAGAATCTTCACACAACAAAAGCCAAGTAAAATGAGGAAAAACTTTTAAGGCAGACCACAGGACATCCCAGCTTTTGGGTTTGGCAGATGTCCTGCCGTATGCAGTTAACATGCAAATTTAGTTCCTCATCATCAGGGAGGTACTAGGTTTTGTATACTGTAAAATCTTAAAATGGAATAGAAACATAGTTGGACACCCTGACTACAAAATTCACCACTCTGTAGGATACAGAATTTAATCCAGTACTGAACCCAGAGGAAATAAATCCTTCCAACAACACAGGAAAACACCGATAGCGATTTTTATTTGAGGAAAGGTGAGGGGGCGGAAAGAGGGTGTCTGCCTCTTGTATACAGTGGGCACCTTTTATGGTCATTTTACTAAGACCACGTGCTTGTGGCTTGCTTTTGAAAATGCTGTTGTAGGCTACATACAAATCTTCACCAAAATTTTATTACATCTGCTAATTTACCCCAACATCACATACTTTTCATTTAAGCATGATATGAGCAGTCACAGAAACAGTATGATTTGTTCTTGACGATCCATCACATCAGCAGCTTATTCTCAGTTTCTACATATATACATATGGATCTCTTAATTTTGCAGCATCTTCTTTGCATTTTGCAATTAGGCTGCCTGCTTAATATTTCCTACAACTCCGTATTTCATCTGTCTTAGGAAATAACACTTAGTTTGAGCCTTCCCTAGTTCTCTGGGATCTTACCCAATTTTAAGCACAGACATTGGTTTTGTTTGTTCTGAAATGCCCCAGAGTAAAATTCATCAGATCCTGTTGAGATGAAAGCATCTAATTCATGTAAGAATTCTTTGACCTGTTCCTTATTCTGTTCTTGTCCCCTGTTGCGTTTTAATAATCGTTTTAAAAAATAATTAACCTTTTACGGTAAAACTGAAAATGAATAGGCAGTTAATATTTCGTATCTTCTGCTCTTTGCTCACATTTCCCATGAAGTTATTTTGCACTAGTTAAACAGTAATTTATTTTAAATCCTTCCTTAACCAAAATAGCCACAGATTTTCATATAGAAAAAGTTTCTATTCTACAGGGCAATGGCATTTTTTTTTATAGAATCATAGTATGTTAGGGGTTGGAAGGGTCCTCTAGACATCATCTAGTCCAATCCCCCTGCCAGAGCAGGATCACCTACAGTAGGTCACACAGGAACAGGTCCAGGCAAATTTTGAAAGTCTCCAAAGAAGGAGACTCCACAACCTCTCCGGGCAGCCTGTGCCAGTGCTCTGTCACCCTCACAGTAAAGAAGTTTCTCCTTATGTTGAAGTGGAATTTTCCATGTTCTACCTCATACCTATTATTCCTTGTCCTATTACTGGGCACCACTGTGAAGAGACTGCCCCCTTCTTCTTGACACCCACTCCTCAAATATCTGTATATATTAACAAGATTCCCTCTCAGCCTTCTTTTTTTTCCAAGACTAAACAGCCCCAGTTCTTTTGGTCTGTCTTCATAGGAGAGATAGTCAAGTCCCTTAATCATCCTTACAGCTCTCTGTTAGACATTTTCCAGTAGATCCCTGTCTCTCTTGAATTGAGGAGCCCAAAAGTGGACACAGTATTCCAGGTGCAGTCTCACCAGGGCAGAGTAGAGGGGGAGGAGAACTTCCCTAGACCTGCTGGACACACTTTTCTTAATGCACCCCAGGACCCCATTGGCCCTCTTGGCCACAAGGGCACTTTGCTGTCCCATGGACAACTTACTGTCCACTAGGACTCCAAGGTCTTTCTCCATGGGGCTGCTTTCCAGCAGGATGTCCCCTAATCTGTACTGGTGCCTGGTGTTATTCCTCCCCAGATGCAGGACTCTACACTTATCCTTATTGAACTTCATGAGGTTCACCTTCACCCAGCTCTCCAGCCTGTCCAGATCTCATTGGATAGCAGCACAACCTCCTGGTGTGTCAGCCACCCCTTCCAGTTTCATATCATCAGCGAACTTGCTGAGGGTACACTCTATCCCCTCATCCAGGTTGTTGATGAAGATATTGAACAAAACTGGACCCAGTACTGATCCCTGGGGAATGGGAACACCACTGGCCACAGGCCTCGAACTTGACTCTGTGCTGCTGATCACAACCCTCTGAACTCTGTTGTTGAGCCAGTTATATCAATCCACCTCACAGTCATCTGTCCCACGTTTCTTGAGTTTACCTACGAGGATGTTATGGGAGACAGCCTTAGGTACATGACATCCACTGCTCTCCCTTCATCTACTCACTTGGTCACACTTTCATAGAAGGACATCAGAGTAGTCAGGCCTGATTTCCCCTTAGTAAATCCTTATTGGCTACTCCTGATAACTTTCTTTTCTTCCATTTGGTTAGAGATGGCTTTCAGAATGAGCCACTCCATCATCTTCCCAAGGATGGAGGTGAGGCTGACCGGTGTGCAGTTTCCTGGGTCCTCCCTTCTTGCCCCTTTTGAAGACTGGAGTGACATTAGCTTCTTCCACTCCTCTCTCCTTCTCCATGATTTTTCAGAAATGATGGAGAGGAGCTCGGCAACAACATCAACCAGGTCCCTCAGCACATGTGGGTGCATTCCAACATGACCCTTGGATCTGTGTGTTTTCAGTTGCTTCAAGAGATCTTTAACCCAACCCTCACTGACCAGTGGAGAGTCTTCCTCACTCCAGTTTTGTTCCCTTACTTCTAGTGACTGGGATTCCTGAGGGCTGGGATTAGGAGCAAAGACTGAGGCAAAGAAGGCATTCAGCAATTCTGCCATATATGCATGCTCTGTTATCATATCTCCCATCTCATTTATCAGTAGACTCTACTCTTCCTTTTCTCATTGATGTATTTGAAAAATTTCTTCTTGTTATCTTTCACCTCTCTAGTCAGACTAAGTTCCAAGAGAGCCTTGGCCTTTCTTGTTGAGTCTTCACACACTCTGGCAGCATTTCTATGATCTTCCAAATTACCCAGACCCTCTTTTCATGTATTGTAATTTTCCCCCTTCCATTTGAGTTTATCCATGCAGGTGTCCTGCATCCTCTACTTGATTTGTTTTTTAAGGGAATACATTAACCTTGCACTTGGCAGAGGTAGACTTTAAATATTGATCAGCTCTCTTGTGCCTCTACCTTCTAGAGCCCTAGCTCATGGGATACTTTTGAGCAGATCTTAAGGAGGACAAAGTTAGCCCTATTAAAGTCCCTAATGTTGAGGTTCAAAGATAGTGACTTTACAACAAATTGCTGTAGCATTTATCAGGACATAGAAACTTTTGCTGCCATTAAACTCTGCAACACCAAATGTAGCCAGTAACATAAAAATCTATCAGTTCCATGAGTGTTTCACAGTCCAAACCTAGAAGGAAAAAGACTAACACACACTGTCACATTAAGTCTGCATGTCTCAATTAAGACCAGCAAGTCCAGGGTCATAAATACAATTTGAGACAATTCTTAGCTAAAATTCATTTATTTCAAATAAATCACTAGCAGTTATTCTTGCAGTAAGACTGCAGGTTTACGAACAGTGGCGAATAATACTGCAGGCAAAAACTAGAAGCTTTTTTTTTTTTTCCTAAATTTGGCCACTGAATCGCCTGTTAACAATGCAGCAATCCTTTCATAGTGGCGTGTGTGTGAAAACTAATTTTGTTGTTGATTAGCAGGAATACTTCTCAATGGCTACTCTTCCATCTCTTAAAATAATTGTCACCTGCTAAAAACCTTTGTTGGATACCAGCTATTGCCTCCGATAATCATCATGCATCTCTTTTATGGTGCCAAAGACAGATCCACACCATTACCAGGACTCTCAGAAGGAGAATAGGCTCTCTGTATTTATATAAAATGTACTGAAATCTCAGACTTTGCTAGGATCCCACTTTAGGTGATACCACCTCCACTCGCAGTTCCTCTCTGACAACTCAATAATCTACCTTGTGTTTCACTGCATATGACGATAGCGAGTATCTCGAGTTGTGTACTTAAATTTCCTTCCCTTAGTGCTGTAGTTTGCATGTACAACCACGTTCTCCTGTATCTATGACCCTAGACATACTGAGTATTTAATCAGATAAGAAAAATTTATAAAAAGCCGCTCCTGCCTAAACTCATTACATGATGTTTTTAGGAAGCACCTTGCTCCAATAGCTGTTTCTCAGGCTTTCTTTTGCAGAGATCGTTTTCATTCAGCAAAAATCAACATATAGTTCTACTGATTTCCTAATTCAAAAGTATTTCATCGAGTGTTCTACCTACTGAAGGCTCAAAGATATGTCAAAAGGTACCACAGAACATTACACTTCAGCTGAAAGAACAATTAGACATCTTTCCTCTAGTTTTGCAAAGGATGAAGGGCTCAAAGCCCTACATTTCACTTCTGCATAACCTCACAGATATAATGTAAAATGTTCAGTGATTTTAAAACATTGTTAAGACGTTTTTAACCTCTCTTTCTAAAATTAACACAAGGGAGGGAAAAAATGAATATCACCTATGTGACCAGAAAGAGGCAAAAAAACAGTCACGGTGCGAGTAACTTCCCATTCAGTAAAGAAATGTCTTTATCTTGCTACAACGGTCTTACCAGAGGAATTATTAGTGTTCGTGCTATACTGGTCCTAATCTACAGCTTGAAACACATCAGCACCATGTAGAGAAGTAATGTAACAGCTTCCTAGATTAAACAGTGATTAGCCCTAAAGCAGATCAATAACATCAATGGTTTGATCTTGAGGACAAACAAAAACTGATACGGGTAGCAGGTTAGCTGTGTTTCAAGCTAATCATGTCAGTGATAAAAGTTTTACAAGACTGAAGATTTCAAAAGCTTGTTAGGTTGTTTTTTATTGTTATGGCTAAACTAAAGGTCTAAGCTTAGACCATAACTCAGTTAGCGTGAGAGGTATGTATACAAACAAGAAAATAACACCAAGGAATTTAATCTTACAAAGTGTGATCCTAACTCTGCTACGGGGACAAGCGAATGTGTCATTCTGCAAGTATGAGATCCAGAACAGGAGGCTGTTCTGCTTTGCCAGTTTAATTTGATGGAAGTTGTTCAATTTAAACCAGAGTTTCCTTAGAAGACAACAGGGGCCAAGGTCTGACCTCAGCAAAGCTGATTCTGTACCGTGGTGATCTTCAGTGCCTGACAGGATACCGTCAGGCAATATTTTCTAACTGTAAGAACTGTAAATATATGGAATGTTGCTTTTTTCCCCCCAAGCTATAATAAACCACTCAGAGGTTAAATTGTGCATTATTGAATGATCAAGCCACTAAAAAGCTATATAGGTGTAACCAACAGAGGCAATTAAATGCTTCCTTTAACACAGTATATTGACATTAACATTTTGGCTCACAGATTTGCTCTGCATTACAGAAATCCTCCTAAACAAATATGCTTAGACTATAAGTACTCAACTTTTTGCATAGTTAAGTAAAAGCAGTAAAATCTCATTTACACTTGGACCCTTATATATTTTCCAAAAGTTTGAAATGACTTCTGATAGCAGTGTGTTAACAGAGAGAAGGCATGTTATAAACGAGTTACATGGAGTAAAAATTATTATTTTGAAGTTGAATAAGATTTTTCTCATTTAAATGATTATGAGATTCAAGGTGACTCAAACACGTGCTGAATCCGGGGCAGTTCAGGAGTGAAATTTAATCATAAAAAGTATCTCCTGAGAAATGAAACATAATCTTATTGTGATAATATGGAAGCAGTCCCTTACAGAAACATCTCTCATTTCAGCCTTAATTCCTTGTCAGAGTTTTCTTTTATGCACAGATCTCTGCTTGCTATTGAAACTCTTGCACTGCTCCTGTGTGGCTCCTACTGACCAGAATATCAGAGTTGTATCTCCATGTGGCTTTAGTTGCTCACAAATACGTATTCACCCTATCTCTCACTTATGTTTTCCCATTTACTGATTAACTCTCAGAAAGAAATTTTCAGAGGCATCTGAAATGGCGATTACATGTCCAGTTTCCACTGATTTCCAAAATCATCTTTCCCCCCATCCCCCAAAGAAATTAACAATTGTACATTTGAAAAACGTTTACCCATCACCACCAGTGGTTTTGCTGAGTATATTATTTTCACAGTCCTAGTAATCATGTGTCACTGTACAATCTTTATGTGCATTTTCTTAGCAGACAGATGCTTTATATAATTGTATGCATGCACTTATATTTGAGAATTTAGTAAACAGGAAAATAAGTCTCTTGCTCACATACAGTTCCCTAACAAAAGATGTTTTTCAATTACTATTTTTAGATACACTTGGCTTTTTCTCTACTTTTTTACATTAAGTTACCTAACTGAAGTAGATGTTCAAGAAATTATTTAAATATCACAAAGTTTCCTAGTAAAATTGACTAAAAAATAAAAAAGACCGAAACAGCAGGCTTCCTATAGAGCTATATTTTCTAATTAAGAAATAAGGTTAATTAAAACTCTAGTCATTTTCAAAGGAAGAAAAGCATCTTCTTGTGATTTTCTCTGATCTCTGTGTAAATGATTATAAAACGCAAATATTTGTCCATTTATGTATAAAATGATCACCATTTTTCTTTGCAAAATACGTAGGTGTGGAAGTCAGTTTTAGCAATTGTGCCTTGGCTTGGTGAGAACCTCTCTCTGACCAGAGCAGCAGACAAAACGCCAGGAGCTCCAGAGAGCTGGAATTCACCGGCTGCCAAATTCAAAGCAGTTTCCACAATATTCTTATTCCACAAATACTAGTGAGAGCTAGACATCTTTCATCAAATAACTTTTTTAGTTACTTCTTTCTAGGCTACAGCTTGTCCTTTAAATATATAACACTGAGGTACCTTCTAGCAATCTACACGCTGTACTGTTTAATGTCACTAAGACTTTGTAGATACTGGGGAGCAATATTTCAAAATGGGTGATCTGACCTTTAGAGTCTTTCTGGGGATTCCACAGTCATATTTATCTCAGACAGAAATTGTATTTTGTTCTGGATTTTATTTGATAATGGAAGGTTAGGCAAATACAAACAGCCAAAGCAACAATTGTTTCCTCCTGTAAAGACACAAAGCGCTGAACATCCCAGATGTTCTTCCTGTAGGCATCTTCCTAAAATTTCCACACATGGTGACTTGTAGCTTGTGTCTTATCCAAGTTTCCGTGCTTATGAAACATGATTGTTGCTGCTTTGTACCTATATTTTCCCTCTGGTAAAAAAAATGTGCCAAAAAGTGGCACTAACATTTAAATAGACCATAAGACACATTGTCTCATCCTAACACTGCATATTATTTGCAATGGTTTTAATCACAAAGACAGCGGAAGATCACTTCTCTTAATAAAAAAAACAATTTAAAAAATGTTTGCTACTTGCTACATTTAGGTCCTTCCACACTGCCAGAATAGTGTTTCGTGAAAATGTATGCTGGGCTGTGTTAATTAATTATGAAAGTAATCCCTCTGTAGGAAGAGAAATAGAAACCTTAACATCCTTCGAGTACAAGTTCTGATCCTACCCAGTGAAGGCGGTAGAAACTTTACAACTTTCAAGCAGCAGCTTGTATTTCAGGGTTATCTGCGAATGCAGATGGGAACAAAAACTGATGAATCCCAGTAGTAAGAGAAGGTTGAAAGGACTTGCAGCAGGATGAAAGAGAAAGAACAGGACATAGGATCAATAAACCAAGGACTTTAATTGGACTGAGCTATTTGCAGGAAGTATTTCAGAGGAATGAAACATCACCAGTTATTAACCAACACATTTATTAAGCAATTATAAGCCATTATCTGTCCAAATAGGAAGCTTTTAAAAAACAATACCTTGTTATATTTTCTGCTGAAACTGGTCATAAGGAGAGGTCATTGCTTTCTAAGAGATAATGCACGAAAACTTACCTCCTGATCTTGTGGAGTACCAAGCTCGTCAAAAACAAGTTAATGTTTCAGAACTTAGAAACTACTCATAAAACTTCAATGAACTTGCTGTGTTGAGACTGACCCTGGAAGAATCTCATCTCAGAAAGCCTCCTACCATGTCTTACTCATTCACTTAAAATAAATACTTGATTTTTCACTTGAAATATATATATATACACCAGTTGCAGTTATGCTCCATGTATTTTATACAGTGTCCCTAAAAGAATAATTCTTCAGGGGATTAAAAACAAAGTTACATTGGTCAATTAGAAAAAGGACCAAGTGATGGTGAGAGAAACTAAGAACTAAGAAAAATCACCAAGGAGTAGGATTTCTAAAGTCTATACCTGAAAGGTTTTCAAGAATATACAAAGAAATTCAGAAATGCCAAATACAGACTGAACATCAAGAAATGTAGAGCAAACAGCAAGAATTATTCTTGACTGTGAAATTTTGCAGTTGGTGAATCAATTTTTCAAAGAAAGTGCTTGGTTACGTTCTCAGCTGAAGCCTTGAGAACTAAATGAAATGAGATGGGGCACAGAAAATTTTTAGAACCTTGAGGATTACAATTACCATCCAGATGCAAATTGGCAGCATCCACTCTGTATAACATAAGAAAACCTGTTTCTTTCTTGCTTAGCTGTTTTATCATAGAATACGTTGGGTCAGAAGAGACCTTTAAAGGTCATCTAGTCCAATCCCCCTGCAGTGAGCAAGGACATCCTTATCTAGATCAGGTTGCTTAGAGCCCCATCAAGCCTGACCTTGAATGTCTCCAGGGACGAAGCCTCCACCACCTCTCTGGGCAACCTGTGCCAGTGTTTCAAGACCTTCATTTCTTCCTAATCTCTAATCTAAATCTACCCAGCTCTTGGTTAAAACTATTGCCCCTCCTCCTATATTTAGATCCCCTCCTATATTACCACGCCCTTGTAAACTGCTCCTTCACAGCTTTCTTGTAGGCCCCCTCCAGGTACTGGAAGGCCACTATAAGGTCTCCCTGGAATCTTCTCCAGGTTGAACAACCCCAACTCTCTCAGCCTGTCCTTGTAGGAGGGCTGCTCCAACCCTTTGATCATTTTTGTGGCCTCCTCCGGATCTGCTCCAACAGGTTCACGTCCTTCTTGTGCTGAGGGCACCAGAGCTGGACACAGTACTCTTGGTGAGATCTCACCAGAGCAGATTACAATTTCTGCCCTCATCACAAAAGTCACTATGTTTATACAAATCTCAACAGAACAGTCATCTTGTTTGCCACCAGCTGAGACACAGAAAGCATCTCCAGTAAAAGCAGTACTAAAAGTACCCTTTAAAAGAAAATCTACTCTTTTTTTTTCCTGTTTCACCTCAAATATTATTATTATTATTA